>NC_077231.1:42107830-42304798 GCF_027887165.1 Monodelphis domestica
TTGTCCATTTGAGAGTCTGCAGCCATTATATCAGCATGCCAAAAGCTGGAAGATATAAGTTTTGCTTGGTAAGTGTTGATAGATTAACCAAATGCCCTGAAGCTTTTCCATCAAATACAAATACAGCTAACTTTGTGGTGAAAGTGTTGATTAAGGAATTTACAACTAGATTTGTAGAACCACTAACAATAGCCTCTGATAAAGGATCACATTTCACTCAAGACATCCTGAAAAGAGTCTATGAAAAACTAGGATTAACACCAAAATATCATGTGCCGTATCATACACAAAGTTCAGGGCAAGTGGAGCATGTGAATAAGGAAATAAAGACTATGGTGGGGAAGCTCTGTGCTTAAACTCATTTCAAATGGCCAGAGATTCTTCCCATAGCTTTTTTTACTTTTTACTTTGTACTTTACATACTTTTTACTTAAGTATGAGGCCAAGAGCAGATTTGCATATATCATCCTATGAAATGCTCTTTGGACATGCTCCACTACAAGAAAAAACTTTTAAGACAGTCTATACATCTCTCTTAGGAGGAGATTGTCAACTTGCTTCTTACTTAAGTGCTTTACAACAAAAACTAAAAGAATTACATGAAATGGCAATATTAATTCAAACTGGTCCTTTGGATTGTTCTCTTCATAATAATGAACCAGGAGATATGGTATATGTAAAAAATTTTGCTAAAACATCAGCAACACAGAAAAGTTGGTTAGTTCCTTACACTATTGCCTTGGTTTCTCCATCTTCAGTAAAAGTTTGGGGTAGAGATTCTTGGTATCATTGTTCACATATAAAATTAGCACATGGTATAAATAATGACAATGTACAAATCATTGAAGAAGACAATAAAGAAGAGATTGCAGAAAGATGGAATCATCAGTCAAATTGAGTCTTCAGTCAAAAAGATCAGTAAGGAGAGGACCATTCCTGAGGAAGAGGATAGAAGAGGACAATGCCGATGAAGAGAATTCAGAAATTAATGGATATTGATAAAAGATTTATAAATTTAAAAGACTTTATGAAATTTGCAATGAAGAGGATTACAGGATAAATGGACTAATGTATTTAATCTTTGGGTAATGTAAATAATAACATGGCGTTTATTCACATACAAACACAAATATATTTACTACTATGGAATTGCAGAAAAATATTCAAGAAGAAGTGAGAAGAGTAAAAAAGATCCGAAGTAGGGGTAAGTATGTTGCATACAACAGTAACATAACTCTTACATAACAGTAACACTGACATTTAAATAGCAAAACAACATGATGTAGCAAAAGTAGCAACAAAATAAAATATAAACATGGTTAGGTTACATTGAATCATCACTTAAATGTGTGAAACAATGTATAGTTAGGATACTAAGTGTTATGATTAGCTATAAATATGTTATTTACTAACAAAATGTAAATACATACTTAGATTTAGTTTAGGTATAGAAATTTAGTTAGGAGAAGTATTTTGAAGATAGAGATTAGTTAGGTAAAACTAAGTAAGATGAGCAAATTAGATACTGACTTGTATTACATCATACATTATACAACACAAACAACATATGACATCACATATCAAACAAAATTGTAAATAAATATGTAAATATATGCAAATGGGGTATATAATAGGATTGTAAATTAATTGTATTATAGTTTATGTTTATATGTAATTTATATGTATATATGTAAATTCTGTGTAAATATAAAGTGTACATAAGTGTATATATGTGCATATGTATAGCATACATGTATGTATTATATGTGTGTGCTATATGTTTATATATGTAAATGATGTACTAATTTTGTTGCATGTATTTGCATAAGTGAGTTTAATGTTTGATTTGATTTTCATTGTAAAACTTATACAATGTTGTGTTTATTGTAATTTTCAAAATTTTTTCTCTAAGTTTAATGTTAATGTACTGCAATAGTAGTACAATGTTCTGATGTTCTCTATTAGCTGATAAGAATATTTTAAGTTTGATGTTTGCATGGAAGTTATGTTCATCTTTTGTTTGATGTTATTTGCGTTTTTTATTTTGCTTCTCTTTGACTTTTGTACTTGTTTGTTATTTAATTCATTTTCCTTTTCCTTTTTCCTTGTTACAATTCCCTAGAATAGGCTAATGTTAGTTAGAGTAAGATAGTTGAGTGTAGGTTGTTTGTTATTTGGGGTATATTTCTTAGTTTAGGTAACTGGTAAGTATTTTAGATTGTGCACAAATTCAAAAATAGTGTTTCCAACACGATTTTTGGTTCATGCAAAAGGGGGGAATGTGATAAAGGGTGAAAAGGTTTGCAATTTGCAAAAACTTTTGCAAAAACTGAGAGATGCAAACCTTAGAAGATGATTGACAGTAGCATGTGACCAAGGGTCACATGGGAGCCTGAGCCTTGGGATCTGGCAAAATTCTAAAAAAATCTTCAGGGAGATAAGATGGAAATCAGGGATGTGTGAAGAGCCAATTACCCTTTACATGTCTGTAAGAAAATCTTTCTCTTTTTCCCTGGAGTCTGTCCCAAAGAATGTGTCTTTTTAAAGACATCAAGAAGAATCTCTCTCCTTGCCAAAGCTCCCACACCATCTCCATTCCTCATGTAGGCACATATCAGTACTCTTTCCACCAATTAGGAATCTCACGCAAAAAGCTCCAGCCTTGACTAGAAGAAGCCCGACTTACATAAAGAAGGGCTTTCAGAGTTGCAGATCTGAAATGATTAGTATATAATCAAACTGACCAAGAACTCTTCAGTTTTCTCCTATACTTTTTAAAGGACTAAAACCTTATGGAATAGGGGTCTAATTAGAGCAGAATATTTTTGTGTTATACTTGAAATGGTGCTGGATTTGGAGTTAGAGTTTTAGGTTGAAATCTAGCCTCCATCACTTAATCCCTTTCTTTGACTTTGGAAAAATCACTTAATTTCTCGGAGTCTTTCCTTAACCAAGAAATGAGCAGGTTGGGTATAATGATCTTTATGTCATCATCTAGCTCTAAATCAGTATTTTGTCCCTGGCTATAGCTTCTCTTTAGAGACACCAACTGCAGAATACCTAAGGTAGTAGGGAATTAGAGATGAAGTGAAGTTGGATAGAAATCCTGACTTGGCTTAAGAAGGGTGGGGCAGCCCTTTCTAGATAGCTCACAAACTCCTTCCACACTGTTCATCACAGATCTATCATCTACAGATCAATGATAGGACTTGAACTCAGGTCTTGCTGATTCCAAGGCAAGTCCCTATCCATTATACCATTTTGCCATTCATGGTGGATTCACTATGTTTTTTTCCTTCTTTCTGGCTAGCAGCAAATACATCTCTACTTTTTCAATTATTCTATGACCTCCCATAGCAGCTTTTAGGAAAGCAATGCTATGTCACATGGGGCTGGCATGGTGAAAAGACGCCCTAAAGCTATAAACTATGTTATCAAAAACAGCACAAGGAAGCAATTTTCCCCTTCAGTAGCTTTTAAGAATATCCTGTATTCTGTGGAATTAGCAAAAACTCTGAAATAGTGTGGCTTAACAGAAGGAAGTAGAGGACATTCCTCCTGAAAAGTTTTGTTTTTAATTGATATTAGTAAAGTGTTCATGAGATCTCCACTAGCACATAACAGCATTCAAGGTATTATGCTGTACATACATCTGTCGTATGATTCCTGTCTCGAATTCCAGACACAGAGCACGAGTATTCTGCCAAATGTAAGAGAGTGGGAAAGGGGGTCTATGTGCTTCCCACCCACTCCCTTACACTGTTCACTGGCCATCTAGCATGTTTCCTTAGACTCTCATTCTCAGGTTCAATATTTTGATCAATAAACATTAAGTACCTACTGTGTACTGGGCACTGGAATAAACACTGGGGAAACAAAAGTGGTAAAAGACACTTCCTATCCTCAAGATGCTTATAGTCCAATATGGGAGACAACAAGCAAACCAATATATACAAACAAGCTATATATAGGACAAATGGGAAATAATTAACAGCCGAAAGGCACCAGAATTATGAGGGGTCAAAGAGGACTTCCTGTCAAAAATAGGATATAAAGGAAGCCCCACAATGCTGGAAATTCAGGGAACTTAATAATTCACCTGGGTCACTGTTTTTTAAATAGTTCTAATGTGAATTACAACTTCCATTTGGGGCAAACTAGATGTTCTTTTTCTAAAGAGAGGTGGATTAATTCCACCGGCAGGAACATAATAATTTAGAAACTTAATCAAAGCACTATTTCAGCTGGCATCTGCACAGAAATGCATCTGCATTTGCACAGAAAATGATGCTGAAGGGGTGGTTTTGGAGAGGGAAAAAACCAGTGATTTGTGATTCAATCTTCTTCCTTCTTACCTCCATTTAAGAATGTCCATTATTCATAAAGGTTTTGAACTGGGTGAGGTTTTGCAATGGTCAGAAAGTCAGGAGTGATTTTTTTTTCTGTTATTGACATATATATAATAAAGGCAGAAACTAGGAAAGCCAGGAGAGTGGAGAGCAATGATATTTTTTCCTTCTTAATCTTTGTTCTTGTTCAGCTTCACTTGTTTGTCAAAGAAGATTTGGGAGGGAAATCTGACTCCCTTATATTAGACTCTCCATAGTTCCTTTATAATTTTTTAGGTGGACCCCAACCCCAGGTAGATCATGAAAACACAGGATCAACATTTGGAGTTAAATAGAAGGTATAAGGAGTTTCTAACCCTGACTCCGATTGTTGTCTGAGATATTGGACCAATCAACATTGGACATAGATCCTCACATGAATAGACTATATCTTAGCCTGAAGCAAGTTTTTGTGTGGCTTCATTCAGCAAGGTATGATAGCCTAAAGCCTTGGCCATCAACTCAGTAATTGTCAGCATGCTAATTTTCAGGGAAAGGACTTCTATTGACCATGCCTAAATGGGAGTAGAGAGCTACTAGATGACCCTGAAGATCTTAAGCTTTGTAGATAGTGTGTAAGAGCAGCTCAGCCACCAAAGATACCCAGAAGAGGAAAGAGAAGGGACTTGACACAATGGAAATATGCAAAAGAAAATGATAAGAAAGCAAAGCTTTCACATCCAACAAAGAGCCAATAGATGATGACTAGAGGAAAGAATGTGTTAACATCACCGTGTAGGAATTGTAAGTTACCTTGACTAAAGGAAACTAAGTGGAGAGGCTGATGGATCTGGAATCAGGAAGACCTAAGTTCAATACAGCCACAGACATTTACTAGCTGTGCAACCTTGGGCAATTCACTTAGCCTCTATTTGCCCCAGTTTCCTCAGTTGTAAAATGGATATAGCCCTTACCTTGAAGGGTTGTTGTAAAAATGAAATAAGAGAATATTTAAAAGCACTTAGCACAGTGCCTGGCCCATAGTAGGTGCTATATAAATGATTTTTCCTTTTCCCTTCCTTTCCCATATAAACCCTGCCTATACCTCTTGCTTCTATGTTTGCCTTCTGTGCTCTTAGGACACATGGGATCTGTTATATATCTCTTCATATATGTTCCTTTAACACATGTTTTCCCCACACATGTACATCTTTTCCTCCCTTCTTCCCAAACTGAAAAATCACTTCCTCAGAAAGAACTTTTCTTACACTTAATCAAATAACAAATATTATTGTATTTTATTCTGATCTAATGTGGTCTTTGGATGACTGGTAGAGGTAAATGAATTGGTGGGTACGTGAGAGTGCTTCAAACCTGACTTCACTTGTCTGAGAGCCTATTGGTGAGAATAGATGCTCTAGATACTATAATAAGTATATATATATAGTTCCTGGGCACTTTCCTTTTTAAAAAATGATGCATTCTCTAGTTGTGTATATAGTTTGTGAATTCAGGTTACTCCCTCATCTGCAAAACAAAGTTATTGGACTGGATGGTCCATCAAAGACAAAATATGATGATGTTATGATCCACGATATCCTCTTACCTTTTAGTCTTAAGCAATATATTTCCCCTTTTTCCTTTCTTTACTTTTTTTTATATAAAGTAATGTATAAAAACCACCATGAGGTTTTCATGCCATATCACTAATTTCTCTGTTGGTTGCTAGGATCCTTTTAAGGACACTTCTTCACTACATTACTTATGCTCTCCACTATCCATGAAATTCTCATGATCTTTGCCATGGAAGATGAAAGAAGAGCACATATTTCAAAAGTAAAAGGGGATAAAAGTGAAAATGTAGACATATTAGAATGTTTTAAAAGTTATTACTTTCATCTCTAGCTTCCTTTCTTTCAATGTATCAACTTGTTCAGTGAAACAGAAATAGAAGTGTTGAGATCTAGAAACACTGTAGCTGAGAAAAATCTATGTATCAATGATGACATTGAAGAAAATTAATATTGAATTATATTGTTTATTAATCATATTTGTATGGGAAATCATTCATTTTCCCCAAGCTCATTGACCTTCTGAGGTCAGGCTGAAATAGTCTAGACCAGTGATGACAAACCTTTTAGGGACCAAGTGCCCAAATTGAAACCCTCATGCTGCATATGAGCCAACACCTTTCTCCAGACAGGGGAGAAGGAAGTGCTCCCTTTGGACTGCTGAGCAGAAGAGCAGGCGATGTGGAAAAAATGTCTTCAGGTATGGTGGAAAGGGGGAAGGGAGCAGTCCCTTCTGGCCTGCATGCCATAGATTCACCAACATGGGTCTAGACTTTAAGCCTGGATTCAATCTGATAAGCTCTATTGATATTCAATTTCTTAATATGACAGAGAAGGACATGTCATGAACACTTCCATTGGTGAACTTTGACGCATTTGAAAGTAAGGTGGGTCTGGTGTCTCCCAGGTGTTTTAGTGTTACTGCTATGCTTTTCCTTTTCTGATTTCTCTCCCAAAAATGTTCTTCCCTCTTTCCTTCTTCTTTAGTGTGCTCCAGAAGAGCTGAGCATAGATTTCCTTCTCCTCCTCCCCCATTTGATGCTTATTATCTTCTGTCATGAGGCAAACCACTTCACATCTTTCAATCTCAGTTTCCTTATTGGGTAAAATGAAGAGGTTGGACTAGGTAGTTAGGAAGCACTTTTCTACTCTAGAATCTATAGAAACGGTTATAGGAAGAAAAGAATGGAATGTAGCAGAGACTTTTAAATTTTTTTGTATTTATGACTTTAGCCCTAGCACAGTATGAAGGAGTATATATATATACTCCTATATATATATATACCAGAGAAGTAGACACTTAATATGTGATTATTGATTGACTGATGAGCACTCTCTAACACAGAGTAATCACAATTAGGTTTGAAGTAATTTTAAGAGTATTTCCCCCTTAATCATCAGATTTTGCCAGCTAAGTCTTTAAGTCTTTACCTATTTTTGTTTTCATCTGTTTAATATAATTCTAGGTATTAGCCTCTTTCCTGATCAATAGATTACTCTGACATTGTGAAAAATAAAATTTACATTCAGTTATTTCTGTAGCAACCATCTCAATTCCAGCTGCTTTCTTGAGAGACATTTTAATACCTTATTCTCTTTCTATTGTTCCACATTTCATAAGAGATTTAAAGGAATTTTCAGAGTGATTTTGACTGCACACAATTTTTGCCAGTCATACTGACTTTAGAAAGCACCCCTCCTTGATCTCCTTTTCCCACTACCCCCCAGATATGATTCTCTTGTACTAATTTTTACTACTAAGTACATGAGTCATGAAGAAAACCTAGTGCTGGTTTGCTTGTATCAAGGTTGCCAGTGATATGATTCTAATGTCAGGCCATAGACTTTATTAAACAAAATGACTCAAATAAATATATATTTGCTATGAAGATTCATCAGTAAAGAGAACATGTGTGAAATACATACATATACATGTGTACATACATATGCATAAATATATTGAACACATATGTGCAATACTATCCCAAAAGTCTTAGAGCTGTTTTAGGCTTTAATAACTTTAGGAGTATAGGTGCTACAAACTTATGAAAAGCAACATTCAAAAAGTTAATGACTTAAAAATCTAAAATTCTGGTAGGTTTCTTATTTAAATTCAATATAACCACTGTTTTTGCTATGTGCTTTTCAAGTTGATTTTTACATTTTAGAAAAACATTTGCCAGTTCCTGCTCAATGACTGAAGGAATTGTATTTTTATCCCAGCCTTAAGATTATCCAAAGAATGATATTTTGATAAATTCATGTCAATTTTGATATGACACCACAAGGAAAAAAATCTAATGGAGATAGATCAGGTGACCATGGTGGCCAAAAGCTCTCATCTCCAACAATCTACTTGTCTGAGAAAGTATTGATTCAGAAAATGTTGCATTTATAATGAATAGTGCCCTATCTTGTTAAAATTAAAATTTTTTAATTCAAAAATCACAGAATGAAATTACTATAAGACAAGCTTAAATAAGCTTTCAAGTGATGTCTTTTTAAAGTTTGTAGCATTTTTACTTCTCAAACTTCTTGTTATTGAGTCATTTCAATTGTGTCTGACTCTTTGTGATTCGATTTGGGGTTTTCTTAGCAAAGATTTTGAAGTGGTTTGCCCTTGCATTCTCCAGCTCATTTTACAGATGAGGAAACTGAGTCAGAGTTAAGAGACTTGTCCAAGATCAAACAGCTAGTAGTGTCCAAAGCTGTATTTGAACACATTAAGAGGAGTCTTCCTGACTCCATGCCCTACACTCTACTATAAACTTTCTCAAATTATTAAAGCTAAAAACTACACTAAGACTTTTGGGATGCCAAAAATGTCTGTTTTTAATTAATTTTTTTTTTTGCCTAGGTCTATGATTTCATTAACATAAGGAACTTCTGGTGAGGAAACTTTCTCTAGGAATACAGATTGTTCAGAACTTAGTCTTACGAGGGAGTGAATCTACCTGCTGGCCCAAGATTCCTTTTCCTCATGTCCTCCAAGTCAGTGTCCCTAGTAGCAGAATTCAAAAGGCTGATTATGTCAGGAAATAAGGTTTAGTGGTAAGAGCCTAGAATTCAGTTTAGTCCCTTCAATCTTAATTTTTCCTACCTACAAATAGTATTAGAGAACCTGAGGGGTTGAAAGGGTCATCTAGTGATTACCTAGTCCATGAAAGGAAGCCTCACAATGAACATACCAGATTAGTGGTGTTCCAGCCTCTAAGCAAGGACCTCAAAAGAGCAGGAACCCAACACCTCCCAAGGCAGCCTACTATACTCTTGGACAGCTCTAATTGTTAGGAAGTTCACCATGAATTTGAGCCTAATCTTCTATTTGGTAACTTGTACCCATTGCTCCTACTTCTGCTATGTAGGATCAAATAGTGAATAAGGTTCTTCCTCCACATGATAGCCCTTCAAACACTTAAAGGCAGTTACCATTTCCACCTTGGATTTCTCTTCTATAGATGAAATACACCCAGCTCCCTTCAACTAATTTCCCTGGTGCTAGATATAATTGATATTCTCTGGCTTACTAATAATGCCTTTTGAAAAACTTGCCTAGAATTGAACATAATTATGTTTCAGATAAGGTCTAAAGATGATGGGTATCCATTAGGTCTATTGTGTCCCTATTCCTTGGAAGCTATGCCTCTTTTAATGACGTCAAGATCTTTTTTTTGTGTGTGTGCTTCTTTTGACTGATACACCACACAACTGATTAATATTGAACTCAGATCCTTTTTATTTATTTTATTTTTATTTTTTAAAACCCTTACCTTCTGTCTTAGTAATAATTGGAAGATGGAAGATGAAAGATGAAAGAATGGGGGTCAAGTGACTTGCCCAGGGTCACACAGCTGGGAAGTGGCTGAGGCCACATTTGAACCTAGGACCTCTCATCTCTAGACCTGGCTCTCAATCCACTGAGCTACCCAGCTGCCCCCATCCTATACAAGAACAAAGGCGCACGAGCAATGGATGGAAGATGGAAGATGGAAGAATAACAAGGGCAAGGCAATTGGGGTTAATTGACTTGAACAAAGTCATAGATCTAAGCAATGTCTGAGGCCAGATTTAAACCCAAGTCCTCCTCACTCCAGGCCTGATGCTTTATTCACTTTGCTACTTACCTGCCCCTCAGATCCTTTTTAAATCTAATAAGATGAGATTTGATAAGAATAAATATAAAATCTTTTACTTTGGTATAAAAATCCCAATTTAACAACATAAGATGGGGGAAGGATGAAGGGACAGTAGTTCTAAAAAGCATCTATACAAGTCATTGTTAAAAATGACAGAGGATCAAGATGCCTGGTATAATCCAGTGGAGACCTCCTTCCACAATGATGCTGAATCACATTTATTCTTAGTCCACTCAAAATCAGTTTTGAATCCATCATATTATATTAATGTATAATGTATAATGCCATTTTATTCACAAGAATAGTATAAGATACATTACCAAAAGCTTTGCTAAAACTTAGGCAATTAACATTCCCCTCAACTATTAATCTTGTCAAAAATGGAAATGATGTTAACATTCATTTATATTGTTTTTTGAGTTTATTGAGGATTTGAATGAAAATTGGTGCATAGCTCTATAGGAAGAAAGTAAGGGATAGAATAAATTTCATGGATTAGCTTTAAGAGGAAAAGAGGAGAAATTGGATACAAGTCATGAGTGAAGATTCTGACAAGGAGAAAAGGATTGTGGGAATTTTACTAGCATTAAGTCACTCTATCTCCTGGTTTTGGACTGAGCTAGAAGGAGGTTTTGCTCTGACATTTTCCCTTGACAATCCTAATCTCCTGGAGAAGTTAGTAATTCCTTGGTTTACGAGTTTACCTTGGAGTAGACTACTTTTTTCCTGAAGTACAGAGACCATCTTCCTGTGATCCATCTGCCAGAAATCCACTTGGCCAAATCCTAAGGATTTGTCACTTGGGATTCTGGGTTACCTAGTGAAGCCAACCCCAGGCTTTAAGTAAGAGCTCAAATTCACCTGAGAGTCCTTCCTCTTTGTCCTTTTTATAATCCATTTTAATAAAGACTTTATTTCTCTAACCTCAATAGACTTGTTTTTATAATTGCAAGAGTTGTGCTTTACTGGCCCTGGAGAGGTCCCTAGGAGGGGTTTTATCATCTCCCATCCATCTAGAAAAGATTTTTGATTCAGCCCTATGATGAAGAATCTACCATGTTGGCTGAGAAAATGATGCTTTCCCTCAATATAGTCTTTTAAAATCATTCAGGGACTAATTGTGTATTATCTGCACTATTTGATTATCTTTTTCCTTCTTTTCATTCTAGTGCTTATTAGTAGAGTATACAAAGAAAGAAAAAATATAAAAATTAAAAATAAGTACATTTTCTATTAGTTTTGATGGTAAAATGGTAGTGGAAAAAATGGTTATGTAGCCATCAGGCCACCTGATCTGGCCTCCTGGATGTAACTATGGTACTCAATTTCTTCTTTCCTGTTTCTCCTCATCTTTCCCTTCCCTTTCTTCTGAATTCCCTCCAATCCTGCTATCCCCACTCCCCACTATTTTCCACATTCAGCCCATCAAACATCATTTCCCTTACCATGAGCAGGGAAGGGAACCAGGTGGTAATAAGATGGTAGTTCCAGTGAAGATTCAGAGTGTCTGAACTCAGGCTTGGAAGAAGACTGGATGTGAAACCTGCCTGAGCTATCGCCTTTCAAGGAAACTCACTTTATATTGACCGACTGGTACATTGACTCCAGTGGGATTCCAGAGATTATATTTAGCCTCAGAAGGGTTGTTGTGAAAGAAATTACAAAGAAAAACATTCATGTGTCATATCCAAAATGTTTTTCTCAGATTCTTGCCACTGTATATCAACTTTCCCATAATTTATATAAAGAATAAGCATGGCCCCAAAGATCTCATTCCATATTCTCCTTCTTTGCAGAGCTAGTGGTTCTCCAGGACTCCCCCCATACATACACACATAAGGTAATATGTACATTACATATGTTTTTCAATGTGTTGATTCATTTTGCTGATTTCACTCCCTCTCCTGTCTCCTACTTTTCCCTTTTTCATTCCCTCTCTCTCCTTTTTTCTTTCTTTTTCCTCCCATATCTCCCTTCTTTTCCTTTCTCTATCACATTCTTTCCCTTCTTTCTCTTCCCCAGTCCTTCATTCTTTCTCTTGCTCTGTTTTTTAAAATATCATTTGTTATATGGAATAGTTATCTGGTATAGGGGAAGAAGAATATTTTATAGGAGAAATTTTGGTGATGTGATATAAAAACCAAAAGGTTTAAATAAATGTTTTTTTAATCTAATGCAAAGTAAATAACACAGAATAACACCTCATAATATTCATTTCCTAAACTTCTAGATAAATCTGTAGACTAACCCTAAAAAACCCATTCTCAAAAATCATTTTTCTTGATCCACTTCCCAAATCCATTTTTTCTCTTCTGAATTCCCTAACCTTAATAATCAGCAGCTGTGGAAACATTATCTGTGCCCCTAATGTCCACAGAGATTTTTTGTTTTGTTTTGTTTGTCCAAGCCTTCCTAATTCTTAACAATGGGACTTCCAGTCTAAGATGGCTACAGTCTAGAAGGAACTTCATGACTCTTCCTACTACCAATCACAACAAAGCATCTCAAAAGGACAAAAATTAAAATCAGAAGAGGAAAGGGGCTCTGCCATAGGATACAGCCTTGAAGTTAGGCAGGGTTTGGGCATTTCCATACAAGAAGGGAGTAAAATTACACCTACCATAGTGCAAGCTGATCACACACACACACACACACACACACACACACACCTGCTGTGCCAGAGTCAGAGCGAAGGCTGGGGTAATCTCTAAATTCTTGGGACCTGACTGAGGGCACCACAGTCTGAGGTACACCCTGAGGACAGTGCAAAGCCTTGGCTGTGAGACTTGGGACCCAAGGAGCATGGGAGAAGAGGCTGCCCAGAGCAGATGCAAGGGAGATTGGGAAAATAGCCTCAGGGCAAAAACCGCTCTGTAGATTGGTACACCCAGTGCTGCCTGCCCTCATTCAGACTTCTGACTGAGAAGGGAAGATAAAACTAACACAGCAATGGCCACCAACATGCAAGAAATACAATCCACAAATACAAAAAAAAAGTAAGAAATAACAAAGAAGGCCTCTGACATTGGATAACTTTTGTGGAGAAAAGGAGCAGAATACAGAGGCAGAAGCAAAGCGTGACAAACAAGCAAACACATCCAAACTTTCCCCCCCAAAATGGAAATTGGTCACAAGCTCTCAAGGAATTCAAATTGTAGATCAAGAATCAAGTAAGAAAGGTGGAGGAATGATGGGAAGAAAAGTGGAAGGAAGAAATGCAAGTAATTCAAAAGGAAAATAAGTTTAAAAGACAGAATATCCCACTTGAAAAAAGAGGCACAGAAATCAAATGAAATGATAAGCAAACTGGAGACCAGAATTGACCTGCTAGAAGCCATGAAAAGCAGGTTAAATCAAAGAAAAAAATCAAAAGATCATAGTTGAAAAATCAGTCTCAAAAGACTAGAATTAGGCATGTAGACGCTAATGATCTAACAAGACAGCAAGAATTAATAAAACAAAGTCAAAAGAATGACAAAATAAAAGGAAACATGAAATATCTCATTGAGAACATGATAGAGTTGGAAAATAAGTCCAGGAGAGACAATTTGAGGAAACCTGGGGGGGGGGGGGTCTGGATATCATATTATAAGAAATTAACCAAGAACATTGCCCTGATATTCTTGAACAAGAGGGAAAAATAGACATTGAAAGAGTCCATAGACCACCCTCTTTATTAAATCCTTAAAATTACAGAAATGTAATTGCCAAATTCAAGAGCTTCCAATCCAAGGAGAAAATATTGCAAGAAGCCAGAAAGAGACAATTCAGATATCAAGGAGCCCCAATCGGATTACACAGGAACTGGCAATTTTCACACTAAAGGACTACAAGGCTTGGAATATGATATTCAGAAAGGCAAGAGAATTGGGTCTACAACCAAGAATCACCTACCCATCAAAACTGACTATATACTTCAAGGGGAAAGTATGGGCATTTAGCATAATTCTAAACAATGTTTTCCAGGTTCCTTGTAAGTTTTCCATCACATTCTGTATACATACCTTAAAAAGAGAATTCTATTTTGTGTTATGAATTTCATATTAAAAAAATAGCTGCTTTGGTTTCCATTAGCATAGACATATCAACTACCACTGTCTGTCTCTTTTTGCTCTGACCTATCATATTGATCTTTTCATTGTTCTTTGAATCATTTGTAAATTTGATTCTCTAAGATGACACTGTCCTCCCATGATTTGTGGTCATATAGCATCACCAAAAGGATATAAGTAATAAAAAGATAAACATTGGTAATAGGAAGCAGCTTGATATCAATGAATACTTTGTGTTATTTTTCAAATGCAATCCAGCCAACTCTTCATTCTCTTCAATTCTGCCTCATACTCCGTGTCCATATTCAACACTTCTACCAATAACTGTACGGACAAAGTATGTTATTTATTTACTCAAGATCCTGCTGCAGTTTTCACTGAGTGAGGGATAGAGGTGGGGAATGTTTTGCCTTTGTCAGAGAAATTTGATGCAAATATATATATATATATTTTTAATTTTATTTTTATTGTCATATAAAACCCACTTCCATATTTTGTCCTTCTTCCTTCTGTCTTCAAAGCTCAGAGACCACCTCTCATTTCTGTCTTCAAGGTTAAAGACATAACCCTTCAGTTGGTCTGTTCCTTTCTTCAACTGCTTCTCTTGGTAACATTCCCAAAAGAATATTCTCATTTGAATGACAGATTATCAGTCTCAGCTGCTCCAAACTCTTGTTGCATGCTTTCCCACTTTCTCTCTTCCACAATTGCACAGCTAGGTAGTGTCTGAGATCAGAATTGAACCCAGGACTTCCCATCTCCAGACCTGGCTCTCTATTCACTGAACTACCAAGCTGACACCAATAGTAGATTTTTCTTTCTTTCTTTTTTTTTTTTTGGAAACTCTTACTTTCTGTCTTAGTAACAAATCTAAGAGTGAAGGGCGAGAGCTAGGTAAATGAAGATAAATGACTTGCCCCAAATCACACAGCTAGGAAGTGTCTGAGCCTAGATTTGAACTCTACCTACTGTATCACCCAGCTGCTACAAGGATTTGAGTTGTTAACACTTTCTGACCCATTATTAGTCAATCTGCCATTATGTTTGCTGAACAAGAGACCCAGGAATGGAAGCCAACTTTTTCTATTTCTGTATGGTCAAAGAATTTATTACCTTATGGCCTACCTGATGTGATGTTTCAAAAAGTATTAATAAGTTAATAAATATTTATTAAGCACATATATTAAGTACTCTTCTATGCATTTGGTATTCAAAAAAGGACAAAAAAATCTATATTTAACTAGTTTGGTCTCTGGACCACAAAGTCTGTTACTGGGATGATATTTGAAGATGTCTTCAGCTTGGTAGAATCGACTAGAACTCCCATTTTACTGACTTGAGAGCTGAGGCTTACCTCCATGGTTCATGGTCCACACATGTGGGCACTTGGATGGTAAGGACTGCCATTTCCCCTTCCCCTAAAGAGTTCATTTCCCTATGGCCATCCCTGCCACCAAATTACAAAATGAATAAAAATACAACATAACATGGGCAATGTTAATTTGTGTTTTTCTAAGTAAATATGCCACCCTTAGGAACTGTTTATAATTGAGATATGATACCACTGGTCAAGAGCACCACCAAGTGTGCTCTCTGTGTAACTTCTGTCTGTATTCAATATGCTGGTCCAGGACTGTCCAGAGTGGCACGTCCACATCAAAGAAGATTCTGTGCTCTATGAACAAAGCAGACTTGTAGTATCTCAAAAGAAATGTGAGATCCTCAAATTTCCAACTCAAATGTTTATACGGACTATTTGTATCTGACCTGTGGTAGAGCGTTCCATGCTCCTATTGATCTGATCAACCACAGAGGGACACACTGTACATTGATCCTGACATGGTGATGCCATTTTGATCATCATTGAGTACAAAGGACAGCAACCATTATGCTATTTCTGTCTCTTTTAATTCCCATTTTTATTGGAAAAAACAAAAACAAAAACCTCATACCTTCTGTCTTAAAAGGCAGAAGAGTGGTAAGGGCTAGGCAATGGGGGTTAAGTGACTTGCCCAGGGTCAAGTCAAATTTGATCCTAGGACCTCCTCTCTCTAGACTTGGCTCTCTATACATTGGGTCCCCTAGCCCCTGTCTCCTCCTTTTTAAAGTCCAAAATTGCATAGCCCTGACCAAATGTTTCATTTTTAATGAGTCAGCAGACACTCAGGGTACTAGTCACACAAGGTGTCAGTAGGAATATTCACTCCTTGTATGAGGAGATGTCTTCAAGGCCAGAACAAAGCCTCACCCTTTGACCTTTTTAAGTTGACCGGGCCTTTTTTTAGTCATACTACATTAGGTATGAATGAAGATAGTTGTAATAATTTCATAATTTTGTACGATGGCACTATGTGAAATGGGCTCTAATGAAATGGGCGGGAATTCAACATAGAGGAGGTAAGGAGGATATTCTAACAGGTTAAGGCATGAATGGAGGAAAGTAAATATCACAGAATCTCGGAATTAGATGGAACATCAGAGGTCATCTACTCCAACTTCTAACTGACCAAGAATATTTTATAGAAAGTCCCTACAAAAGTTATCTGGTGTCTTCTTAAAGATTCTTAACTCTTTCAAACAATTTTCATTTTTGTTCCTGTATCTCAAGCACCTAGCCCAGTGCCTACTATATCATAGGTAAGTAGCAAATGCTTGATTTATTGACTTAGATTCATAAATGGCACAGTGGGTAGAAAGCTGGACTTGGAGTTAGGAAGACCTCAGTTTAAGTCTGGCAACAGCTACTTCCTAGCTGTATGAGCTTAGTCAAGTCATTTAACCTCCCACAGCCTTTGTATTCTTATTTGTAAAAGGAGAATAATATATTTCTCTGCATAGTATAGTTGTGAGGATAGGTTAAGGTTACATATATAAAGAACTTTGAAAACCTTAGCGTACTTTGTTAATTCTAGTTTTAATTATTGTTGTTGAATTGAAGACCTTCAATGATGAGGAACCATATTTCTGAGGCAAACCATTCTACTGCTAGTCATGGCCTACTATGATCTCTACATAAGCTGAGATCCACTCTCAAAAAAAATGCTTAAATGTTTTTCTCCTTGATTTCTTTTCTAGATCCATTGTTTTTATTATGTTTTCGTCTTATATTTTCTTCAGTTTTTAAAAATCCTAATTTTCTATCTCAGAATCAATACTAAGTATTCATTCCAGGCAGAAAAGCAACAAGAGATGGGCAATGACTTGCCCAGGGTCACAAAGCTAGAAAATGTCTGATTCAAAATTTGAACCTAAGACCTCCCATCTTGAGGCTTGGCTTTCTATCCATAGTACCACCTATCTACCCCTTCTATTTTTCCTCAGTCTTCTGATTTTTCTCTTGAATCTCTGCTCAGAGTCAATGCTTTTGCTATGGAAATGCCTTAGATTTTTTTAAAAAAAACTTTTTTTCAGTCTTTTGACTTTGTTTTAATCATTTCTTCTTTCTTCAGGGAGCCCCTGGCTTCTATTTTATTTAGTCAGATTGTTAGGGAGATTGTTGCTTGGATAAAGTTTTGTACCTCCTGTGTTAAGCAGTTAGTTCTCTTTACAATTCTTTTATCATTCATTTATTTTCTGAACTTTTCCTGCATTTCTCTTATTTCCTTTATAAAAACATTTTTTTTTCAAATTCTGACACTGTATTTTTAAAATTTAAGTTAATTAATTTAGAACATTATTCCTTGGTTACAAGAATTATATTATTTTCCTCCATACACTCCCCAAACCCTTCCCCCAGCCAACACGCAATTTCATTGGGTATTACATGTGTCCTTGATCAAAATCTATTTCCATGTTGTTGGTGTTTCCATTAGAGTCTACATCCCCAATCATATCCCCTCAACCCATGTATTGAAGCAGTTGTTTTTCTTTAGTGTTTTTCCTCCCACAATTTTCCTCTGAATGTGGATAGTGTTCTTTCTCATAGATCCCTCCAGGTTGTTTAGGATCACTGCATTGCCACTAATGGAGAAATCCATTACATTTGATTGTACCACAGTGTATCGGTCTCTGTACAATGTTCTCCTGGTTCTGCTACTTTCATTCTGCATCAATTCCTGGAGGTCATTCCAGTCTCCATGGAATTCCTCCACTTTATTTTTCCCTTGAGTACAAACATATACCACAATTTGTTCAGCCATTCCCCAATTGAAGGGCATCCCCTCATTTTCCAATTTTTGGCCACCACAAAGAGCACAACTATGAATATTCTTGTACAAGTCTTTTTCCTTATTATCTCTTTGGGGTACAAACCCAGCAGTGCTATGACTGAATCAAAAGGTAGGCAGTCTATTAGCACCCTTTGGGCATACTTTCAAATTGTCCTCGAGAATGGTTGGATCAATTCACAACTCCACCCGTAATGAATTAGTGTCCCTACTTTGCCACATCCCCTCCAGCATTCATTACGTTCCTTTGCTGTCATGTTAGCCAATCTGCTAGGTGTGAGGTGATACCTCAGAGTTGTTTTGATTTGAATCTCTCTGATTATAAGAGATTTAGAGCACTTTTTCATGTGCTTATTAATAGTTTTGATTTCTTCAACTTGTAAAAGTTAAATTAGTTTCTAGTAACAGAAATATACTATTTTATTAGGTTTATTAAGAGTATTAGAAATCAAGGAATAAAGAAAATACAAAATAAGAAAAGCACGTGCCTAGGACTGATTAGCCCATTCACAATTCACTTACTACATCTTGCAGGCCGAGTAGAGAGACGCATGTACTTAGAAGTGGAAGAAGAGAGCTTGGGAGGCAGAGAGCCCTTTAAATATTAAATTGTGTTTTCATACTCAGGTGAGATTATAGGGAATTCTGGGAAGTACCGAAGACTTCTGGGAATTGAAGTCCAGGGTTCAAATCTCCATTTTACAAACTGAAAATTGCCTATTCATGTCCTTTGCCCATTTATCAAATAGAGAATGGCTTGATTTTTTTGTACAATTGGTTTACCTATTTATAAATTTGAGTAATTAGACCTTTGTCAGAGGTTTTTGTTATGAAGATTGTTTCCCAATTGGTTGCTTCCCTTCTAATTTTGGTGGCATTGGTTTTGTTTGTACAAAAAATTTTTAATTTGATGTAATCAAAATTATTGATTTTACATTTTGTGATTTTTTTCTAGCTCTTGCTTGGTTTTAAAGTCTTTCCTTTCCCAAAGATCTGACATGTATACTATTCTGTGTTCACCTAATTTACTTATAGTTTCCTTCTTAATATTCAGATCATTCACTCATTCTGAGTTTATCTTGGTGTAGGGTGTGAGATATTGATCCAAACTTAATCTCTCCCATACTGTCTTCAAATTTTCCCAGCAGTTTTTTTTTTTTATTATCAAATAGTGGGTTTTGGTCCCAAAAGCTGGGATCTTTGGGCTTATCATAGACTGTTTTGCTGAGGTCATTTATCCCAAATCTATTCCACTGACCTTCCTCTCCGTCTCTTAGGCATCACCATATTATTTTGATGACCACTGCTTTATAGTATAGTTTGAGATCTGGGACTGCAAGTCCTCCTTCCTTTGCATTTTTTTTTTCATGATTTCCCTGGATATTCTTGATCTTTTGTTCCTCCAAATGAACTTTGTTATGGTTTTTTCTAATTCAGTAAAAAAGTGTTTTGGATCAGAGAGATGCAAATAAAAACAACTCTGAGGTATCACCTCACACCTAGCAGATTGGCTAATATGACAGTTATGGAAAGTAATGAATGCTGGAGGGGATGTGGCAAAGTAGGGACATTAATTCATTGCTGGTGGAGTTGTGAACTGATCCAGCCATTCTGGAGGGCAATTTGGAACTATGCACAAAGGGCGATAAAAGAATGTCTACTCTTTGATCCAGCCATAGCACTGCTGGGTCTGTACCCCAAAGAGATAATGGACAAAAAGACTTGTACAAAAATATTCATAGCTGCACTCTTTGTGGTGGTCAAAAATTGGAAAACGAGGGTTTGCCCATCAATTGGGGAATGGCTGAACAAATTGTGGTATATGTTGGTGATGGAATATTATTGTGCAAAAAGGAATAATAAAGTGGAGGAATTCCATGGAGACTGGAACGACCTCCAGGAAGTGATGCAGAGCGAGAGGAGCAGAACCAGGAGAACATTGTACACAGAGACAAACACACTGTGGTATAATCGAACGTAATGGACTTCTCCATTAGTGGCAGTGTAATGTCCCTGAACAATCTGCAGGGATCTAGGAGAAAAAACACTATCCATAAGCAGAGGACAAACTGAGGGAGTAGAAACACCGAGGAAAAGCAACTGCCTGACTACAATGGCTGAGGGGACATGACAGAGGAGAGACTCTAAACGAACACTCTAAGGCAAATACTAACAACATGGCAATGGGTTTGAATCAAGAACACATGTGATACCCAGTGGAATCATGCGTCAGCTACGGGGGGTGGGAGGGAGGAAAAGAAAATGATCTTTGTCTTTAATGAATAATGCATGGAAATGATCAAATAAAATACTATAAAATTTTAAAAAAAGTGTTTTGGTAGTTCAATGGGTATGGCACTAAAATAAGTAAATTAATTTGGGCAGGATTGTCATTTTTATTATGTTAACTCACACTACCCATGAGCAATCAATGTTTTTCCAATTGTTTAGATCTAGTTTTAATTGTGTGGAGAGTGTTTTGTAGTTGTGTTCATATAGTTCCTGTGTTTGTCTCAGCAGATAGATTCCTAAGTATTTAATATTGTCTAGGGTGATTTTAAATGGAATTTCTCTTTCTAATTCTTGCTGCTGAGATGTGTTAGAGATATATAGATATATATATATATATATGCTGATGACATGTGGGTTTATTTTGTATCTTGCAATTTTGCTAAAGTTGTTGATTATTTCAACTAGATTTTTGGTTGATTCTCTAGTACTCTCTAAGTAGATCATCATATCATCTGCAAAGAGTGATAGCTTGGTCTCCTCATTGCCTATTTTAATACCTTCAATTTCTTTTTCTTCTCTAATGGCTACAGCTGTTGTTTATAGTACAATGTTAAATAATAGTGGTGATAATGGACATCCTTGTTTCACTCCTGATCTTATTGGGAAGGTTTCTAGTTTATCCCCATTACAGATGATGTTTGTTTATGGTTTTAGATATATACTGTTTATTATTTTTAGGAAAGGCCCTTCTCTTCTTATGCTTTCTACTGTTTTCAATAGGAATGGGTGTTGTATTTTGTCAAAGGTTTTTTCTACATCAATTAAGATAATCATATAATTTTTGTTGGTTTGCTTGTTAATATGGTCAATTATGTGGATGGTTTTCCTAATATTGAACCATCCTTGCATTCCTGGTATGAATCCTAACTGGTCATAGTGAATAACCCTTGTGATCACTTGCTGGAGTCTTTTTGCTAGTATCCTATTTAAGATTTTTGCATTTATGTTCATTAAGGAGATTGGTCTACAGTTTTCTTTCTCTGTTTTTGACCTGCCTGGCTTTGGAATCAGTACCATATTTGTGTCATAAGAGGAACTTAGTAGAACTCCTTCTTTGCTCATTCTGTCAAATAGTTAGTATAATATTGGGATTCATTGTTCTTTGAATGTTTGATAGAATTTATTTGTGAATCCATCTGGACCTGGGGAGTTTTTCTTAGGGAGTTCTTTGGTGGCTTGTTCAGTTTCTTTTTCTGATATGGGGTTGTTTAGGTAATCTATATCTTCCTCTGTTAGTCCAGGCAATTTATATTTTTGTAAATATTCATCCATATCACCTAGATTGCCATATTTGTTGCCATATAATTGGACATAGTAATTTTTAATGATTGCCTTAATTTCCTCTTCGTTAGAGGTGAGGTCTCCCTTTTCATCTTAGATACTGTCAATTTGGTTTTCTTCTTTTCTTTTTTTAATTAGTCTGACCAGTACTTTTTATATTTTATTTGTTTTTTCAAAGAACCAGCTATTAGTTTTATTTATTAAATCAATAGTTCTTTGACTTTCAATTTTATTAATTTCTCCTTTGATTTTTAGGATCTCTAGTTTATTCTTCATCTGAGGATTTTTAATTGTTTGCTTTCTAATTTTTTAATTTGCATGCCCAATTCATTGACCTCTGCCCTATCTAGTTTGTTAATATATGAACTCAAGGATATAAATTTTCCCCTGAGTACTGCTTTGGCAGCATCCCATAGGTTTTGAAAGAAATTCTCATCATTGTCATTTTCTTCAAAGAAATTATTAATTGTTAATATGATTTGTTCTTTAATCAATTTTGGAGAATCATATTGTTTAATTTCAATTAATTTTTGATTTGGCTCTCCATGTTCCCTTAATAAGTTTCATTGCATTGTGATCTGAGAATGCTGAATTTATTATTTCTGCTCTATTACACTTGTTTGCAAAGTTTTTATGCCCTAACACATGGTAAATTTTTGTAAAGAAAGTGTATTTCTTTTTGTCCCTATTTATTTTTCTCCACATGTCTACTAACTCTAATTTTTCTAAGATTTCATTCACTTCTCTTACCTCTTTCTTATTTATTTTTGGTTTGATTTATCTAGTTCTGATAGAGGAAGGTTCAGGTCTCCCACTAGTATAATTTTTCTATCTATTTCATCCCCAAGCTCCACTAGTTTCTCCTTTAGAAATTTGGATGCTATACAATTTGGTGCATACATGTTGAGTAATGATATTTCCTCATTGTCTATACTGCGTTTATCAGGATGTAATTACCTTCCCTATCTCTTTTAACTAGATTTATTTTTACTTTGGCTTTGTCAGATATCATGATTGTGACTCCTGCCTTCTTTTCATCAGTTGATGCCCAATAGATATGGCTCCATCCTCTTACTTTGACCCTATGCATATTTACCTTCCTCATGTGTGTTTCTTGTAGACAGCATAAGGTAGGGTTTTGGATTCTAATCCACTCTGCTATTTGCTTATGTTTTATGGGTGAGTTCATTCCATTCACATTCAGAGTTATGATTACTAGCTCTGTATTTCCCAGCATGTTGGTTTCTACTCCTAGTTCTACATTTTCTTCTTTCACTATTTCCTTCTACACCAGTTCCCCTAATTCCCACCCTTATTTTACTTCTCTTTTTACCCCCCTCCCTTCTTATTCCCCCCTTATTTTCTTTATAGTCCTTTTAAACTACCCCCCCTCCCTTTTACTGCTTTCCTCCCCACCAGTCTGTTTGTTACCCTTCTACTTTTCTATAGGGCACAAATCAATTCTCTGCCCTAACGGATTGGATTGTTCTTCCCTCTTTGCATCAATTTAAATGCATATACAAGTTGAGTATTTCCTATCTCCAATGTCTTTACCCTTCCAGTGTATTGATGTTTTCCCCGCTCCTACCATATGCTTCTTTGTGACATATAAATTTACCCCCTTCAGTTACTTTTCCCATTTCTTTTAGTATTTGTCAGTAGGAACCTTCAAGTTAATTAAGGGAGATATTTGCACTTTTTTTATTTTTATAAATGTTTCAAGGTTGTATGTTTATAAAATTAGTATCTATGCAATTAAGAAATATGTTTGTATTTAACTTGCTTATAACTATTCTGAAACATCAATAAAATCAAAGATCGTTCCTATGTTCTTCCATAATGTATGTCCACAATGTATGTTTTTTGGATTTAAGATTATGTATGGCAATGTAATTAGAATAAATCTTATAATCATTTTTTAAAAATTCTTTTAGTATTAACCTCTCTTTTTAGCTCTAGTTTCATATATATATATATATGCATACATATGTATGCATGTACACACATATATATGTATTTATGCATACATATATCTATATACGTATTTATGTCTTGTCATTTCATCCTATACAGTTTTTTACTGTTCCCTCTAAGTGTACTTCTTCTCGCTGCCTGGGTGGTAATAATTTTTAAGAGTTACCAATGACCTCTTTTCTTATAGGGATACATATCATTTTAACTTATTGGGTCTCTTATAAAATAGGTTTTTTTTTCTGTTTTGTTTTGTTTTTCTTTCCCCCCCTCTTTTTTAATTACCTTTTGATGATTCTCTTGAATTCTGTGCTTGAACATCAAATTTTCTGTTCAGGTCTGGTCTTTTCTTTACAAATGCTTGGAATTCTTCAGTTTTGTTAAATGACCATACTTTCCCCTATAAGAATATAATCAGTTTTGCTGGGTTGTTGATTCTTGGTTGTAGACCAAGTTCCCTTGCTTTCCAGAATATCATATTCCATGCCTTTCAGTCCTTCAGTGTAGATGCAGCCAGATCCTGTGTTATCCTCACTGTGGTTCCATGGTATCTAAATGACTTCTTCTTAGCAGCTTGTAATATTTTTTCCTTGGTGATAGTTCTTGAATTTGGCTATAACATTCCTGGGTGTTCTCAGTTGGAGATTAAGTACAGGAGGTGATCTGTGGATTTGTTCAATCTCCACTTTTCCCTCTTGTTCTAGAATATAGGGGCAGTTTTCTTGGATAATTTCCTGTAGTATGATGTCCAGGCTTTCCCTTTTGTCATGGTCTTCTGGTAAACCAATGATTCTTAAGTTCTTTCTCCTGGAATAATTTTCTAAATCTCCTGTTTTGCAAATGAGATGGTTCCTATTTTCCTCAATTTTTTCATTCTTTAGATTTTGTTTTATAGTGTCCTGTTGCCTTGTGAAGTCACTTGATTCTAGTTGTTCTATTCTGGTTCTTAAAGACTGGATTTTATCCCTGGCTTTTTAGTCATCCTTCTCCTTCTGGTCTGATTTTCTTTGGAAGCCATCTTTCATCCTCTTTACCTCATCTTTCATCTCCTTTGCCTCATATTTCATCTTCTTTGCCTCATCTTTCATCTCTTTTGCCTCATTTTCAAGCTGGTTGATTTTGGCTTTCAAGACACTATTTTCTCATTGAAGTTCAAGTTCCTCTGTTTCCAGATGACTTATCTTAGTTTTTAAGTTCTTTCCCCAATTGTCTTCAGCCTCTCTTAATTGTGTCTTGAATTTTATTTTGTGTTCTTCCAAAGCCTGTGTGCAATTCTCTGGGTTTTCTGTTTTACTGTTTGGTGTTCCTCCTCCTCTGTTCTGTTCACTCTTTGTTCATTGCCTGTATAGAAACTGTCAATTGTAATTTCTTTTTTCTTTTTCTGTTGTTTGCTCAAATTTACCCCTTCTTTACTCCCTGCGGTTGTCTGTGCTCTTGCTCCTCTCATTTTTTGTTTTTTTGTTTTTGACTTTTCTGTCAGTCTTGCCTCTTGGAGTTTTGTCAGCAAGTTTCTCAGTGCAGTCTGTGGGGGAGGGGTATTAGAGCTTTTGCTTCCCTGTGCTCTGGAGGCTTTGATTGAATTAATGTCCAGCAGTCTGTGAGGGAGGTGTATTGGAGCTTGAGCCTCCCTGCCCTCTGAAGCCTTTTGATGGGATTAAGTTCAGCTGGGTTGGACTGGATGTGCCCTGATTCCAAATCCTCCTGGAAGGAGGGGGCAATATCAGGATCTCCACTGCTGCAACTAGGCTGCCCACTCTGTGCTCCTTCTCTAGCTCCTTCCCCACCTCCTGTGTTCCATGCTCTGAGCCTGGCAATGCTTTGCCCATGCTCTGAGCCTGGCAATGCTTTGCCCATAAGGTGCTCCCTCCAGACCAGCGCCTTTTCCCACCCAGAGGTTCCAGCTACTGCTAGAGGCTTAGAGCTCTAGGTGGGGGTAGGGGGTCCTAGGACCTTTGTGGGACCTCTCTTCCCCTTAAACCTGAGTGTTCTCGAATTCCAGCCTTTAGGGGGCATACCTTTTAAATTGAATCCAACAGGAGGTCTCCTTGTCTCTGTCTTCTTGTTAGGTTTGATTTTCAGTCCCCAAGGAGCATTTAGTTTGCAATTGGTAAGGAAGGGTTTTCAGAGGTCTGAACTTTTGCTGCCTTTACACCACCATCTTGACTCAGCCCCTCTATAAAAACATTTTACTTTTGCTTCATATCTTCTAAGAATTCTAGTTTAGTTTGTGCCCATTTTGTGTTTTCTTCTGATACTTTATTTTTAGACATTTTAGTGTCATTATTTTTTTCTATGTTTGAATCTTGAGCTCCCCTGCCCCCATAATAATGTTTTATAGGACAGATTTCCCCCCCTCTTTTTTCCTCCATCTTCCAGCCTATTTCCTGATTTCAGATTTGATGTTAAAGCTGAGCTATGAGGCATCTCAGGAGGGGAGGTCTGGGCTGTACCCAATGCTGTTTTCTTTGGTAACTAAGCATAATGTTATTCTAGGATCTAAGGGTCAGGCTGGCTGCCTACACATTTTCACTCTTCCTGGCCAGATTTGGGGCAAAGCCTAATTGCTGCCCTAGCCTGGTCTGAGCTTTGTTAGCTGCTATCCTGGGTTTTGACCTGAATAAGAATTGATTGCTGCTGGATGAAGCTCCTATCAAAGAAATAACTCTTATGAGCTGGAGCAGGGGTCCCCAAACTTTTTACACAGGGGACCAGTTCATTGTCCCTCAGACTGTTGGAGGGTCAGACTATTAAAAAAATGTTTAACAAATCCCTGGTGTAATAAAGAGATAATCTGCTGGAGCTAATTGTAATAACTGGATAATCTGTTGAAACTATATTTCTGGTTATGGTAAATGGATACTCTGGCAATCTGGAGAGGTACTACTAGGGGGACCCTTAGGGTACCTACTTATAAATGGAGATAGAAGTACTTGTGAGAGATAGATAGAAAGATGCTGCTAGAGAGCTACTCTGGAGTATTCTGGGGTTGCCTATTGATCACTAATGACTAATCAGTCAAAATATTTCCTACCTTTTCTCCTCCCTTCACCTCCCAGTTTCCACCCATGCCCTTCTTCCTCCCTTTCCCCTCCCCTGGTCTTAGCCAGCCACCTTCTACATAACCCAGGAGAACTATGAGATTTCAGAGAAATATTCTTTACTCTTCTTCTCAAGTAAGGGAGTTTTTTGGGAACAAACAGGATGGGGATTGAGGTGAAAGGGATAGGGGTGTCCCTAACCTATAGAGGATTGGGAGGATTTGGGGAAATATCATTCCTGCCACAGCTGTGACAGAGACAGTCAGAGAGATGAAGGACAACTGTTAAATCTTCTTTCTTCTTCAATTATACAAAGCCACCAACAAAAGTTAATTTCTTCTCAGCCAAACTCCAGAAGCCCCCCCAAAGGTCCTTCAAGCTAGAACAGATGAGGCCAGTCTCCCCTGTCAGGAACCCCAGAGAAGAGGTCTCTCCCTTGGTCAATAAACTCAGAGCCAAAGTCTCAGTTCCTCTCCTCTGGCCAGGCTCCCAACTGCCTCTCCTGGGGACATTCCATTTGGAATCTTCACCTTGATTGACAGATCAGGTTCCCAGATTTCTTTTGCAAGCTTGAAATTCTCTCTTCCTCCATGCCTCTTCCACACGGGGCAGCAGTATACACAATGTGGAATCCCCACCCCCAGATTGCCACTCACCATGTTGATGTCTTCCATTGTGCAGCCACATAATCCTTTGTGCAGCGCCTCGTTCTCATTCAGTTACTCTCAGAACAAGGCACCACACAAAGGCTTATGTCATTGGAAGTAGTACTGTACATGAGCAACACCACATTTTGTGATCCCGCCACATACAGTACTCCAGGAACACAGGATGCAGATGCATCTTGTGTTCCTCTCACTGACCACCAAAATGAAAGAGGTGCCCCTTCCGGAAGTGTGGTGGGGGCCAGATAAATGACCTCAGGGGTCTGCATGTGGCCTGTGGACTGTAGTTTGGGGACCCCTGATCTGGAGGATCAAAATTTTAGGCTTTCTTTTGGTCTGGAATTTCTGCCTCAGTTACTATGCAAATTAGGCTAGATGCTAGAAAACAGAATCTCCTCCAAACCTGGGGTCTGATCCACATAGCTGTTGCTTCTGGCTTCTGAACTTTCTCTTATCTTGGTACACCATTCAGGGAAAGTACATTTGTGTGATTATCCTCTTCTCAGTTCTCTCAGGATCTGTGACCCAGAACTGAACAGTTTATGACAGAGTTGCCAATTTGGGCTTGCCTCCAACACAATGCCCTGAATAGGTCTGGTGGCATTGTGGTAGGGTGTCATACTACCCTGGTATGGGTCTGGGATCCCCTTTTTCCCTGGTGCACAGTCTCTCCCTGGCCACTGTAATGTTCTATAGCATGCTCCCCTGGCTCAACCCCATCCTCAGTATCCAAAGAACTCTCTGTCTTCCTACATAGTGCTGGCCTGGACAAATGACTCACTAGAACTTTTGGGGGATTCCCTCCTCAGGGATCTAGTCTGGCACATTTTCTACATTTGTTTAGAAGATTTTTAATGGAGGGAAGCTCACCCTACAACTCCCTATCTCAGTGCCATCTTGGCTCTGCCTTCATTGACTTACACTGGTAAAGGGAATTTCCTTATCAAGGAATATCAGGGAAATCATAGGTCCAGTCTAGCCTCCATGGCCTGCTGGTTTTCAAATCCATAACAAAAGCATTGGGGCCAAAGTCTTTTGAAACATAAGGATAAAGTTATAGATTTTTTTTGGTTTGTCTTGAGTTTACCTGAAAAGCCATTCGAATATAACGTTCCAATGAAAAATCCCTTTTCTTTCAGGGATCAATAGTCTATGTCACTGGAAAAGGTGGTCAACAACATAGGCAGCATGTTTACATGGCTATAAGACAAGGTTGCTTTCAAGTATATGTTGTAGCAAGAGTCACAGCTCTGGAAAGCAGTTAAGCAAAATGTTCTTTCCAGAAACACATGTTAATTTTTTTTTTTACAAAGGGATTTTGTTTGCTGAGGGCTATCCACATCCAATGAAAGGATCACCCCCTTCCAAAAGCTATGGACAAAGTAAAGGATACAACACCCAACCTTCACCAACTCCTTTAGAGCCAATAATACATGAACTATTGGAAACACCTTTATTGAAACATATGGCTCTGTAGATAAGGATGTGACATTAATTACTAGTAGAGGAGAGAAATTGGTTTCTTTTGAGGAAACAGATAAGGAACATTCTTTGGAATTAAGAAGAAAAAAAAGAGAAGTCCCACAAATGACTTTGAAAGTCCAGACAAATGACTTCTGGCAAGAAACCTATTTTAGACTTGTGTTTTTGTTAGGACTTTTATAAGTGTATATTTCATGTTAATTATGATGTTGCATAAACAAAATGAGGCTATGGAATTAGAAAATCACTCTAATATAAAAAGAGTCAGCTTGGAATCAAGAAAGATTTGGGTTCAGGTCCTGCCTTTGACATGTAATGGCTCTGCAAGTGGTAGTAGAAGTTATGGTAAGATGCCCTAGATCAGTGATGGTGATCCTTTTAGAGACTGAGTGCCCAAAATACAACCCTCATGCTGTTTGTGAGCCACCCCTTTACCCCAGACAGGGGAGAGAGGAAGGGCTTCCATTGGGCTGCTGGGGAGAGGAGCACTTGATGGGAAAAAATGTCCTCAGGTGCAATGAAGAAGGGGAGGAGAGCAGCTCCCTCTGGCTTGTATGCCATAAGTTAACCAACATGGCCCCAGATCATTAGTGTCCAACTCATACAGAAATAGATTCCTGTGGTCTTAAGAAAGATGGCAGAACTTAGGATCACAGGGCCATAGGTCAAATTCTAGTTCTAACAATTAAGTACCCTTGTGCCACTGGACAAGTCACTTTTATATTTGCCAATACAAACCCTCTGCTTTTGTCACAACAGTCCATTCTTCATTCTCCAAATATAATATATTTTTAAATGTTATAAACAAATATTTTTCCTTGCTTCCATGATTCATTTTATTTCCCTTCCCTCTTCCTAACCCCCTCCCAGAGCCAATAAGCAATTCCACTGGATTGTACAAATGTTATCAATTAATACCTATTTCCATATTATTCACTTTTGCTATACAGTGATTTTTTTAAAGACCTAAACTCCAAATCACATACCCATATATACATGTGATAAATGATGTCATATGTTTTGCTTTTGCATTTCTACTCCCATAGTTCTTTCTCTTAATGAGGATAGCATTCTTTCCCATAAGTTCTTCAGGAGTGTCCTGGTTTGTTGCATTGCTACTTGTAGAAAAGTCTATTACATTGGATTGTTCCACAATGTTTTACTTTCTGTGTTGTTGTAAGGAAAGTAGTGAGATTTTGCAGGGAAGTGGCATGAGGCCAGCAGGAAGATTCAAGAACTTTGGAAGGGGTTTAGGCTGGGAGAAAGAAAGTTGGGGTCTGTGGAAAAACCTCTGGAGGTGCCAGCTGTAGTTTTTCTTGGAGAGTAGCCTTTTCCTGGTTTCCTGATTTCCTATTTTACTGTCTGACATCGAGACTATCTCTGGTGAATCTGATCCAGCTACAAGACCATAAGTTCAAGTCTGGATCCTTGTGGATCTAAGCCCTTCCCTGGCCTTAGCAAATCCTTACACAGACCCTTTTCCTTAATTCTATCAAAGGAGTGGTATAGGTGAAGGTTAGTTAAGATTAGGAATTGTAGATTTGGGTTAGGGAGAAATAGAGTAGGGAATTTCTAAGAAGAAATCCCTTTGCAGGGATTATTAGATCTGGTAGGGATAGATAGAGTAAATTAGATTAGAAAACCCCAAAATTCCCTTTTCACCTTTATGAATTAAATCCACCTGTCAAGTGTTTATATATTTTGTTTGTGTTTATTAGCTCAGGGTCTGGCTTTGCTTGTCCTGAGCTTGGCTTCCCCAAACCAGAGTATTGGCCCTAAATATCAAACCTAAGCCTAACACTTAACCCTAATAAGGAGTATATTAGCTATTTCAATGTACAATCTTCTCCTAGATCTGCTCCTTTCGCTCTGCATCACTTCCTGGAGGTCGTTCCAGTCTCCATGGAATTCCTCCACTTTATTACTCCTTTTAGCACAATAGTATTCCATCACCAACATACACCACAATTTGTTCAGCCATTCCCCAATTGAAGGGCATCCCCTCATTTTCCAATTTTTGGCCACCACAAAGAGTGCAGCTATGAATATTCTTGTACAAGTATTTTTCCTTATTATCTCTTTGGAGTACAGACCCAGCAGTGGCATGGCTGGATCAAAGGGTATGCATTCTTTTAAAGCCCTTTGAGCACAATTCCAAATTGCCTTCCAGAATGGTTGGATTAATTCACAACTCTACCAGCAAAGCATTAGTGCCCCAATTTTGCCACATCCCCTCCAACATTTATTATTTTCCTTTATTGTTATATTGGCCATTCTTCTAGGTGTGAGGTGGTACCTCAGCATTGTTTTGCTTTGCATTTCTCTAATTATGAGAAATTTAGAACACTTTTTCATGTGCTTATTGAGAGTTTTGATTTCTTTGTCTGAAAACTGCCTATCCATGTCCCTTGCCCATTTATCAATTGGAGAATGACTTGTTTTTTTTGTACAATTGACTTAGCTCCTTATAAATTTGAGAAATGAGACTTTTGTCAGAGCATTTTGTTATAAAATTTTTCTCCCAATTTGTTGTTTCCTTTCTAATTTTGGTTGCATTTGGTTTTGTTTGTACAGAAACTTTTTAATTTAATATAATCAAAATGATTCATTTTACACTTTTTAGTGTTCTAAATATAATGTTTATTCCATTTTCACTACCTTAATTCTTGTTGTTTCCCATTCACCATCATGCACCCTACCTTCCCCTCCTCTTTTCCTCAACCTAGAATATGGTCCTGACGTTTTATTTCTATTCCTTGGAGTCCAGCAAAATGCTCTCTGAAACTTTAACCTGTACATCTAATCATGATTTCTTCCTTCTTTGGTATAACCAGAAAGAATTCTAGGAGTTCACTCGTCTTGGTGTTTAAGATCTTATTTATATGAAAACATAAGAATGAATATGATTCTCTTAGATTTTAATATCCTTGTGGGTGGAGATTGTTTTATATGTATTAGTATTGAATCACCATTTGTATTTGATTTAATGAAGTACATTAGACATTATGGCATGCTGGCTGTTAAAAAAATCACTTAAACGACTACTTAATGAATGAGTGAAGAAATATAATGTATGAATATATGGCAACGAAAACAATCTTCAAAGAAACAATACAAAGAAATGAAACAACAAATTAATATTCTTCTATTCAAAGTAGTTTGTTTGGAAAAGAAGCAGGAGTGCCACATAATTATTTCAAAGATGCTATCATTCCTCAAAACATTTTAGTGATAGTTCTTTGGAAGTTATCTCTAGTGCCTAAAGAAAACAATACAACTATTTTTTAAAAGACAAAATTTTCCACTTAGCTCCCATTGTCTAGCTTTTACCAATCTTCTGCCTTACAACTAAAACATAGAATTGATTCTAAAATGGAAGGTAAAAGTTAAAAAAAAAAGATAAATTTTTTAATAGCTTCATTGGTGGCAGACCTTTATTCTTTGAGAATGGATAAATGATCCCAGTCTTATAAATATCAGGCAGTAGATTGAGCTTAATGTTAATTTTGTTCAGAATTGGAGTTTTGTTTAATATAGTTATTGTGAATTTTAGATTTATTCCACCCTGCTTAGTCTTTAGAATTCTAGCAACCAGGAAAGTATAAACCCACACTTAAGGGTTAACTGTAGGGGAGGATGGTCTGTGACCTGCGTGTGCTAGCAAATGACAAATCAGAAACAATTGAATGACCACTTGGGTGCCATGGGCGGGGTCCAGCCTCACTCGTGACTCCAGGATTCCTGACAGGTGGCAAACTATCAATCAAAATAAATAACAAACAGAAGACAGCTGAATCATTACCGCCATGGGTCTGCTTTGCATCTGACAGCTGCTCTGCCATCCCCATGCCTGGTTTTTATTTTTATACCCATTTTCTTAGCACTCAGATACATTACCTAACACACATGTCCAAAGAGAGATAATTGGAAAAGTGATACATTAACTTTCAACAAATCACTTGATTAACATTCTATATTCTTATATTGTGATTACAGATAGCATACAAGATAAATGATTTCGTCACAGGTGGCTTAATTTTCTCATTACCCTGTGAGAAGTTTTGAGCTTACAAACAAACAAGGAAAATTACTTATTGCTTTTAATAAAAAGGGATAATTAATCAACAGTTCTTAAAAGACAATCCAACAATCATATCACTGAGGCTGAGGGGTACTGGGAACATAATTCAAATTTAGACTGGTGGCTTCTAGGGAGTTCCTGAGTTATTGATTTGTGTAATCGAGTCACTGAGGCATACTGAAGCTTGATGTACTTGTACTTATTGTATGAGCCTCTATGATTGATTTGTGTGCTGGCTTCATGAGAATAGGCTTCTGTGAGTGGGAAAGTTTTGGGCTTGGCCTGTAGCTGCAGTTTTGCTGGGAATTATGTACCTAAATAAAAGTTAACCCATGATAGTCTTTTTGTGATTGGATTTAAGGGTCTGATCTTTTGGTGATGTTTTAGATAATTAGGGTACAGGTGTTTTGCACTTGCACTATTTCTTTTGAGACTAGGGGGAATAATAATCATGTCAAGTCATAGGTAAGGGGCAATGATGAAAGAGGTCACGTAAAGGGGATAGAGTGGGCAGTCACATTGGGAGACTAGTCTCCCAATGATCATCAGAGGGAATTGTGAACTTTAAAACTACTCCACCCTACGCAGACCATACTTTAGGAGAAGATAAAGTTGTAATCTCCTGATTGTAACAATGGAGATACTTGGTCTAACAGAGCCAGGAATGTCTGTACCCATACTCAAGGATTAAGTATCTAGGAGGATGGCCTTTAACAGATATGTTCAGAAACAGCTAACAGACCCTGGACTGTCCTAAGTCAAGCTAAGCTACCATTGGTACAGATGAGACACAGGAAAGTGATGTAAAACCGTCTATTTAGGGCACACCACTTCCTCTCTTCAGTGTCTTTCCCCAGAGAGGTGGATCTGGCTGGTGATTTCCTGTGAGCAGGCCTGGGCACCAGTTTGATCTTGGAACTTGAACCTGGAGAAGCTCCTTCAGACAGCTTCCTTGAGACGGTCTCTTGGTGAGTGATAAGACTGACTTCCCTTTCCTTTGGCTCTCAAGGGAGGTGCCCTTGGCCAAGGCTTTTAACTTCTGCCTGGCTCAGCCTGAGCCAGAGCAGTTCAAATGAACTCTTTCCTCACCTTCTCTCTTTTCCTTAATTCCTTCTCTCTATATTAATTAAAATCACCATAATTTTCAGCTGACTTGGGTATTTTATTATTTGGGATATCCCATGGCGACCAATAATTAATTTAGATTTTAAGTCACAACTATAAAATTTTCCTTACAACCCCCAGAAACTCAGGCAAACTATTATTAGGGAAATTCTTCTGCTCCCTTAGGCCCTCTTGATTCCCAACCCAAAACAACTGACCTTGGAGATTACTCTCCTTTGATTGCCTCATTGAATCGATATGGACAAAGAGACACACCTCCTTCATTCATCCTCCAAATCAGGAGAACCACCCCCATGCCCTTGGGCTAACCTCCTTCCCCTGTAAAAATGGAGATTTGAACCCTAGACTTCAATCCCCAGAAGTCCTTGGTATTTCCCAAAATTCCTATAATCTCCCCTGAGTCTCCACCTAGGCGAGATCACAAGGAGTATTTAACTGGCAACAATGCCTACTTCGCCCTCTTCCATTGCAATGATGTAGAGGGTAAGCTAGGCATGGGGACTTTGAATGGGCTAATCAGCCCTAGGCATGTGGTTTTTCTATTTTGCATTTTTTTATTCTTTGACTTCTAATAATCTTTAATAAACCTCATAAAATATAATGCTTTTATAAGTAGAGGTTAAATTAATTTTTACACCCCCAAACCCTTGCTCCAGAGTCACATCCTCACTGCTGTAGAATATAAAAACTCCATAATGGAGGCATTCTGAGAGCAACTACACTCATGCTGTCTTGCTGGCCAAAAATTCAACATTACTAATAAATCTCTCTTTACTTTTAAGATAAGTTTTGGAGTCTTGCATTCTTGCAAAAGGTATCCTTCCCAAACTTCAGGGGTACACGTCTGAACCCCACAGCAGTGGGAGTGCATAGAAGACAAAGTTTGAAGATTATGGCTGCTAGTACATCTATGATGGTTCTATTGGTCACTAGGGGACCTTTACATCGGCTTATAGACATCAGTTTACTCCACAACTTTGGAAGTTCAGGATTTTTGGTTTTGTCAACTTCAAGCTACCAAGAGGGAGACTTCTTGAAGGGGAGGAAGTTAAAACTTTCAATCTCATAAGTTAATAAATATAAGTTGGTTTAACTTCTGTGATATTAACCTTATTTTATTATTTTCTGACAGGTGGAACAGACATTGCCATCTATCTAACTTCATAAAATAACACTGTCAGGCCCAAGTAGCCATTCAAAACTATAGGCAATAAAGGACTTTAACTTTGTTTTTATTTGAACAAAATTATTGTTTTATTTTTGTCTATTGAGAAAAATGTAGATCACTATCTTTAAACTACAAAGGTCGAATGGAATGATTTTAAGGTAAATTTTTGGATTTTGTAGAATCTGCTTTTAGCATATGTTTTAAAGCAAATCATAAACATTTAGATGCCTTTTGTTGGCATAAAAATAATGCAGGACCAAGCTCTGTTTTTTTTGTTTGTTTGTTTGTTTGTTTTTTGAAGTAAAATTATAGGGGGCAGTGTGACAGAGGCTGGCACATAATAAAAGTGCTAGGCTGAAGAGTGTGTCGAACTGATCACCTCAATGGGGGAGGGGCCCCAGGAATTTGGAATCTGGAGGAGAAGATTCTGGCTGGTAGAGGAGTTGCTCTCTCAGACTTGAGAAGCCAAAGAGAGAAAGTGGAAAAACATTTTCTCCTGAGGATTACGTACCTTACCTGCTGGTGACTGGAAATCTTCCCCCCTCCCCCAATATTTCCCAATTGAAGAGGAAACCTGAGAAAGACATTTTAAATTTCTGTCCGACTTACCTCAGCTCCTGTTGCCCTGAATCTGAACTGTGGTCAAGGGGCCAAACCCAGGGTGAGTCAACCTGACTTTCTCTTAGGGGACACAGTTTGCCAAGGCCCGAGTTCCCCCCAAACTTGAGGAGGGAGGGAAAAGGGTTTTAGATAGAGACAGGGACCCCCTTTTCCCACCTTCCTTTCCCATTCTTTCCCTGCTAGTTATTCCTTTGTATTAATCTGATTGAGTTGACATTAAAATAGTTATCTTTTCCCCAAGCTGAGTGTGAGTGAAAAGATCAAGGGGTTTTGAGTAGTGGAGGAGGGACAGGAGGGACAAGAGCGAATATGGGAAAGCAGCCTTAGCTAAGGAGGGAAGGCAGAAGGGGGAAAATCTTCAAACCTCCTCTCCTCTCTCTGAGCCAAACTTAAACATCAGCTATCTCCCCTGAATCCCACTTTGAGAAGGGAGGTTCTCCATTCTTTCCCCTTCTCTATATTGAAAGTCTTAACCCTGCTAATACAAATAAACTACCCCTTGATTACAGCAGCTAGGTGGCTCAGTGGACTGAAATCCAGACCTAAGGATGGGAGGTCCTGAGTTTAAATACTTCAACTGTGTCACCCTGGGCAAGTCACTTAACTCCCACTGCCCAGCCCTTATCATTATTCTTCCTAGTAATCAATACAAGTATTGTTTTAAGAAAGAAGGTAAGGGTTTAAAAAAAGGTAAAACATTGTGTAAAAAGCAAAATTTTAACTTTGTTTGGACTTTCTCATATTTTTAGGATTATGAAGAAGAGAACCCAGTCATCTACACCAACCTCTGGCCCAATATATGAATCTTTTCTATCATATAACTGAAAAATGATTTTTTCAGGGACAAGGTACTGCCTTGCAAAACAACCTATTCCAAGTGTTGGCCAAATCTAATTTTAGCAAGTTCTAGTATAAACTGCAGATGGACAGAAATTCTCTGTACTGCACTCCCCAAGTGTTAATTATCATCCAATATTGCTTGAAAACCTGCTGCAAGGGGTGCCAAGACAGCCTAATTAGTACAAGATGGCTGAATTCCAATTTGGGATAGCTCTAGTTGTAAAGTTTTTCTTTTATATCCTCTAAATTTTTTGTCTCTGCCATTTCCCTCCATCATTTCTAGATCTACTTCTGTGGCCAAACAAGTCTAATTTGCCCCTCTTGTTTGAATGATTTTGCTTCTATAAATTCAGCCTAAGATTACATTAGCAGTTGTAACAGCTATCTCACACTAGCTTGTAGAATCTGGGTTGAAGGAGATTGTAGAAGCCATCAAATCCAGTCTGGACATGAAGAAGAAATCTCCCCTAGAACATACCCAAAAGATGGTCATGTTGCTTTTGCTTAAAGATTTTCAGGGAAGGGAAACTCATCCCCTGCCTCCCAAGGGAGCCCATTGCCCTTTTGTGGAACTATTTATTAAGATGTTTTTACTGTATCTCTCTTCAATTTTATTTCTGAAATTTTTTATCCATATGATCTTTCAGAAATTAGGCAGCTTTCATGTCTTCTTGAAATCTTTTCTTCATCAGATTAAATGTTTGTTGAACTGAAGTAACCAGTTCCATTTGCTCCTCTTTATATGAATAACCTCAAGACTCTTTACCATACTGTTTGCTTAGTTTTCCTTTTTCTGTCACATGACTTTCCTTTTTTTTTTAACTTTAGACTATTTTCCATGGTTCCATGATTTATGATTTTTCTCACCCCTCTTCCCTTCCCCCTTCCGGAGCTAACAAGCAATTCCACTGGGTTATACAGGCATCATTGTTCAAAAACTATTTACATATTAGTCATATTTGCAACAGACTGATTTTTTAACATCAAAAACCTACTCATAACCCCAATGAACTATGTGATTGATTGTTTTTCTTCCAAGCTATGTCTCCTTCATTCTATACTAGACTTCAAGTCTTCACTTTTATTCTAGTTACATTTTTATCTTGTAGGTTTTGATACATTTGCTGGTTAGATGATAGATTAAATTCTAGCAGCAGAAACTCCATGAAAGATTTACAAATAGGGGGCAGCTGGGTAGCTCAGTGGATTGAGAACCAGGCCTAGAGACGGGAGGTCCTAGGTTCAAATCCGGCCTCAGCCACTTCCTAGCTGTGTGACCCTGGGCAAGTCACTTGATCCCCATTGCCTAGCCCTTACCACTCTTCTGCCTTGGAGCCAATACACAGTATTGACTCTAAGACAGAAGGTAAGGGTTTAAAAAAAAAAAAAGATTTACAAATAATATTCTGGAAAGTCAAGAATGTAGACAATTCTAGTGTTCATCTTAATTAAATATGACTAGGTAGTTAATTATTCCTCAGCAATAGTTCTTAAAACCCGTGTTGCGAATACTAGGTTTAATTGTTGGAATTGAAAGTAGAAAAAGAAAGATAGCCCAATATTTGTCCTATTTTTGTTCACTTTCATATTTATCAGAGGTATATATATATATATATATAGTAGTGGTAGTCTCTTGGTGTCTGAGGATGACGATTGTCTTTGTGCATTATTATCTATTGATGTACCCTCATGTGGCTTTGAATATATATATATATATATATATATGTATATATATATATATCAAAGAACATACTTTCATAGACCAGAGTTTTGGAAAATTTGTATTTTTAAGACTTCTTCTTTTCAAGTTGTTTTATATACTTAAATGAAGCTGTACTATATTACATTCAGTTTGTACTTCTGCACATCCAGCCAAAGTAGATTTACAGACCTTGTCTCAAGTACTCTATGCTAAATGCCATACTTTGTCTTTTAAAATTATTCTTTATTCCATTGGGTGCAATTTTTTCATACAAATCTATAATAATTTTGAGCTCCTCCAAACTATACATAGATGATAAATATCATGTAATTAAAGTACTAAATTTGTACAAAAATATTTTAGTTTGATACTTTTTTTGTTACAAGTAAAAATGTGTATTTAAGTGACTCATGATTTTTTCAAGCATGATTCTGTTCTAAATTTTCTTTTCTGTCTGGGAAGTATTAAAGCATAAAAGAACCATTTGAGTACAAAAAAGGAAGGTAAACTCTTTTTCATGAAAGAAGGGTAAAGAAAAGTGGCATTTTGCTAAGTGGTATTTTAATGTTTAACCAACTAAAATGGTTAGAAAATGATTATTTTGTTAATGAAGATTCTACAGTTAACACACACACACATACAGAGAGAGAATTAATTTTTAAAATATATTTTATTTACATGTTGTAAATAAAATATATTTATTTATATAAAATATAAAATAAAATTTTGAAAATTAAAGAAATTAAATTTTAAAATATTTAACAGGCAATAGTTCTTACCATGATGATTTAAGTATCTGAACAACTGAAAACAGTTGCTTAGGAGGACAAGAAACAATTGTCACCATTTATTGCTTTGAAGAGTGGTAAGAAATGGCAATGTATTCTGTAAAATTTAGTTACAATCTAAGTGACATAGCTCAGAACAAAATATATTTCAGTGGAATTTCTAGGTATATGTGCTATATACCCCTCAGTCTGTCAAAACAATATATATATAAAATGATTAGACTTTTTTTTGCTTGCCATTAAATTAGCTTCAATTGAATAGATCTGGTTCTTTGGTGCATATATTTAAGTCTTAAAAAATAGGAAAATAAATGAAGTTAAGAACAAAATTCCTCAGATTGAGTTTTCAGAGAACAGTAATCCATTTTCAGGGATTTTAGCTACTTAGGGGGAAAAATCTCCATTCTTTTAAAAAATACAGTAAAAAATTACAAGTTTTCCTTCATAAGGAATAATATATATCCTAATAAATTTGTTCCTATACCTGGCCAATACATTTCATCACCACCTATCACAGCTTCCTGTAGAGATTTGTGAAAAAACTTTAATATCATTTTATATCAGTGCCCCTGCCTCTATAGCAGACAAGAGTTCACAAAACACTATCCATTTTTTGTTTCGAAATTTTGGTTTTATATGATTATTCTCTTGTGAAAATTATCAACAAGGAAATGTGTTTTCCATGATAATACATGTATAACCAAGATTGAAGTGCTTGCCAGCTCTTTGATGGAGGAGGGAAGAGAGGGAGAGAATTTGGATCACATAATTTCTTATGTGGAAATTTGGTATTATGGGTAATTGGTAAAATAAAATATCTTTATAATAAAGATAACAAAAGACAAAAAAAACCCATTCCCCATCATAAAGCTAAATTTACAAAGAGCCTTGTTCATATAGCTTAGTGTTACATTGAGACCCAGCAACCAACTGGTTTAAAAGTGAATTATAAGATACTATCATAAAAGATAGCTTAAAAATAATTTTTTTCTTCCTTAAAACTAGTTATGTGAAGATAAAAGTAATGAAATTTACTTTTTCAAAAAGGCCTACCTACTTTATGCTAACTTTTTTGTTCTATCATTGGGCTTGGGCTGTCATTTATCATAGTGGTCCCCATAAAAACTTCCAGTTTAAAAAGAATAATGAATATGAGTCATGAAAGAAATTGAAAAGTTTCTATGCCTTATAATTAATGCCACATGTCACAGATATCTTAAAGGAAATTTATTAGCCCTTCCTATAATATTACTAGTGGGTGCTCATGTCCTCTAGATAGCAACTTGGATAGAGTGCCAGGTCTGAATGCTAGAAGATTCCTCTTCCTGAGTTTAAGTCTAGTCTTGGACACTTATCAGATGTGTGACCCTGACCGAAACACTTAACGTGGTTGCCTCAGATCCTCACCTATAAAAATGAGCTGAAACAGGAAATGGCAAATCAATGTCTTTGCCAAGAAAACCCCAAAACAGGCCACAAAGTATCTGACATGACTGAAATGACCAAACAAACTAACACCAGTTTGTTGAAAGAAAGCTCCGTTCTGAATAGCCCATTCTCCATCAGGTAAAGTACATAATTGATCTTGGACCAAATTCCTGAGAAGCCAAGTGAGTTCTGCTAATAACCAAGTCCAATTTATTGCCTGGTCCTGCAAGAGGGGTACAGTCAGGCTCTTGGATGGTAATGGCTAACCTGAAAGGTCAAGAATGTCCATTCTGTCATTTGGGGTGTTGTGGAATAGAAAACCACCAACTCAATATAGACAACTTAGGTAAATAAAGTAAAAAAGCCAAACTTCTCCATCAAGGTAGAAAGGTAGATTTTATTGGAAGAGGGCCAAGTCCTCCAATAAAAGTGTTCTCTTGCATGTATTACATTGTTGGACCCTGGCAAGAGACAATGCCCAGAGGTAGAGACCTAGTTATATACTGGGTCAGTAGCAAAATGAATATTTCCATACAAGGTTGATGACATATCACAAGATATAACATCATATTAACTTTATTTAGAAAGTTACCCAATTACAAAGCTGATTGGCTAGTTCATTTCAGAAAGCCAATATTAGTCTAAAGGTTAAGTCACAAGGCAATACCCTGATTTGTACAGATAGCACTGACCATTACCTCAGACTCATCTGATCTGGGGGAAGGATGGTTATTTTCAAACAGGGAAGGATGCATGATGTTTGTACCATATCAGGACCTGAGACTCAGATGGTCAGAGTCTTATGAAAAAGGAAAGTACAAGTTTAGGGAGGGGTTTGAAATCCCCTTAGAAGCAGTTTTTATGCTTTAGTTGGAAATCCTTATAAAAATTATGAATTTTACTAATTATATTGAGATTATAATGGAATTTACACTAATCACTTTAGAATCACAATATTGATTATCTTAAACCTATCACTATCACTAAAATCCAATCAAGTATAAGAGGTTAGGGGTCTTTCTTCCCTACAGGGGCTTATTATGCACCCAACCCAAACTACAACCTTGAAATGAAATCAGAGGTTATTTTATTTTTTATTTTTTTTCTGAATTACATGCTTTGTTTTCTGAAATTCCAAATTCTCTCCATCCTTCTCTCCTCTTCCTGCTTCCTGAGAAGGCAAGCAATCTGATAAGTTATACATGCGCAGTCATGCAAAACATATTTCCATATTAGTCATGTTGTGAAAGAAAACCGAGAATAAAATACTAGAAAAATAAAGACAAATAAATAAAAGTGTGCTTTGATCTGCATTCAGACATTACCAGTTCTTGAGGTGGACAGCATTTTTCATCATAAATCCTTTGGAATAGTCTTGGATCATTTTATCACTGGGAATAGCAATGTCTTTCATAGTTGATCATCTTACAATATTGCTGTTACTGCATATAATGTTCTCTGAGTTTTTTTCACTTCACTCTGCATCCATTCATAAAGTCTATCTAGGTTTTTCTGAAATCATCCTGCTTGTCACTTTTCATAGCACAATAGTATTCCATCAACATCATATACCACAACTGGTTCAGCCATTCTTCAATTGATAGGCATCCCTTTAATTTCCAATTTCTTGTCATCACAAAAGGGGTTGCTATAACTAATTTTGTGCAAATTGATCTTTTCCCCTTTTTAAAAATCTCTTTGGGATATAGACCTAGGAATAATAATGCTGGGCCAAAAGGAATACAGTTTTATAGCACCTTTGTTTTAATTCTAAATTGTTCTCCAGAATGGTTGGATAGTTCGCAACTCCACCAATGGTGCATTAATATTCCAATTTTTCCCAAATTCCATCCAACTTTTGTTATTTTCCTTTTCTCTATTGTATTAGCCAAGCTGATAAGTGTGGAGTAGTACCTCACAGTTGTTTTAATTTGCATTTCTCTAATCAATAGTGATGAGAGCATTTTTTCACATGACGGTAGAAAACTTTTAATTATTTTGAAAACTGCCTCTTTATATCCTTTAATCAATAATCAATTAGGTAATGATCTGTATTCTTACATATTTGACTCAAGTCTCTATGTATTTGAAAAATGAGGCCTTTATCAGAGAAGCTTGCTATACATTTTTTTTACAGTTATGATTATTGTGTATTTCACTCCATCCTTTTTCTCCTCCTGTTTATCTTAGTCTCTTTATCCTTTCACTTTGTCCATCCTCAAAAATGTTTTGCTTCTGACAAGTTATTTTAATTCTATTTTATTTTTATTATTTATCAATTACATGTAATAACAAATTTCCATAGAAGTTATCCAAAGTTATATGATCCAAATTGTTTCCCTTGTGAATTTTTCTACTCTGCTTAGTCTTTAGAATTCTAGCAACCAGGAAAGTATACACCCCTACTTAAGGATTAAGTGTTGGGGAGGAAGGCCTATGACCAGCATGTGCTAGCAAGCAACAAATCAGAAACAACTGACTGACCCCCTGGGCTGTCCTAAGCCAAGTTTAAGCTACCATTGGTACCTGTGAGACACAGGAAGTGATGTAAAGAACTGCCTATATAATTTGTGCCACTTCCTGTGAGCTCTCTCTCAGCGAAGTTGGGAGCTCTGGGCTGTGTTTTGGCGTGTTTGTGGCATTTGGCTCTGTAGCATGGTTTAGGGAAGGCATCTGCCCTGAGTGACCTTGGTGAGTAAACCAAGGCTGATTCCTCCTTTCCTTGACCTCCTGAAAGGCACTATCCTCTGAGGAATCTCCTCATCTTGGAGGAGGCCTCGTGGCTGGAAGCTGAGCTAGATTTAATCTTCTGAAAAGGCCCCTTGGCTGAGGTCTCTTAACTTCCCTTGGTTTAGGCTATGCCAGGGGAAATCTTGTGCCCTTTCCTCTTTTTCTTCTTCTTAGTTTTTTCCTACTATTGTAATTAAAACATAATAAAAATCCCAAAGTGACTTGAGTATTTTATTGGAATTGAATTTAAATCCCTGCCAACCACTAAAATAATATATTCAGTCAACAACCCTAATTTTACCCTTAACACCCTCCCCCTTCTGGAGCTGGCATTAATTAAATCTGGGTTATACATGTTTTATCACACAAAACAGATTTCCACATTTTCATTTGACAAACGTTATTTTTAAAAGTTTACTTTAAAAGACAGAGAATGTTTTTTAGTGCAATGGATCCTAAAAAAAGGAGAAAGTTTGAAGCCAGAAGTTATCATAGACAGTGTAAAGGGTGAAATTATGGTTGAGACTGAAAAAATCTAAATTTAAATGGTCGCCAAGGGAAATCCCAAATAATAAAATACCCAAGTCAGCTACCAAATTTTTATGGTGATTTAATTACAACAGGAGGAAGAAAATATTAGAGGGAGAGAGAGAGAGGGAGAGAAGGAAAGGAGTTTAACTCAAAACCACTCTGGCTCAGGTTAAGCCAAAGTGGGCGTTAAGGCCTTGGAGAGCCAAGGCAGAGAAAGGGGTCAGTCCTTATCACTCACGTGACTGATCTGAAGGAAAGCTGCCTTCGGGGCTCCTCCAAGCTCCAGGATCAAACTGAACTCTAGCCCTCTTCACAAGAAGTCATGAGAACTTTAGAGGCTGTTCTCTACCTCTTCCTGAATCTCACATGTGCCAATGGTGGCTCAAGCTTGACTTAGGACCACCCAGAGGTCTGTTCTTTTTTGCACATGTCTGTTGAAGGCCATCTCCTCAGATGATTAAATCTTGAGTTTTGTGCAGACCTTTCAAAATCTTGTTACACTGAGTAGGGTGGAGAATGTAGAGTTTCCAAGACCTGATTCTGTTATTCCAAGTATCTCCATTGTTATTGATCAGGAAATAGCTAAATCAGATCTTCTAAAGAATGGTCTGATTAGGGTGGGGTAATTTTAAAATTCACAACAGGTAGTAAGTACCCTTCTCCCAACTACTTTTTTTGTTGTTTAGTTGTTTCCATCATATCTGACTCTTTGTGGCCTCATTTGGGGTTTTCTTAGCAAAGATACTAGAATGTTTGCCATTTCCTTCTTCAGCTCATTTTAGAGATGAGGAAAGTGAGACAAATAATGTCAAATGATTTGCCCAGGGTCACACATTTAGTAAGTATCTGAGGCTAGATTTGAACTTGGGAAGAGGAGTCTTCTGTAATAGAGGGTATTTTGTCAATTGGTAAAGAATCAAAGAGGGAGAATAGAGTGCTCTCCCCCTCAAGACAGGGCAAAGGAGGTATCTCTGTTAAAGTTGACCCAGAAGGAGAAGGAGGGTGAGTCTGTTTTGTTTTCCCCTTCAACCTTCCTTAACTATGGCCCCTCACCTAGCCTGCCCTCACCTAGCCTGCCCTCTATCACTTTGTTGCTATTCAGCAAAGCCCCTCTTCTTAAGTGAAGAGAGGTCACTTCACTCCCAGCTCAGTTTGAGATGTCCCTCACTCAGTCTTAAGTCCAGTTAATAATCAAATCACAAGTTTATTCTACTAAGATAATAAACAAGGTGGAGTGAGGAAAAGGGAGTAAGTTAAGGTAAAGGGAAGAGGAAGGAGGGGTCCCTAACTGTTTAAACCCCTTTCTCCCAAAGTTGAGGTGACTTGAGCTCAAAAGCCTCACACCCCTGAGGGGTTCAAGGTGCTGAACCCAGACTTTTAGCTCTACCCAGCAGAAGCCTCAGTTCAGGAGAGGAGAATGCCTTCTTCTTGTGGACTTTTCTTCTTACTCAATCTCTGTCCACTTGTTGAAGGTTTTGGGAGGATAGGTATCAGGAGTCAGTGAAAAGAGAGGTTTCATGGGATCTGGACCCAGTCAAAGACTATACCTTCTCCTCAGCAGACTCAGTGTGAATTTTAGATTTTCTATGCCCTGATTAGTTTTAAAAATCCTAACAGGAATGTCTACACCCCTACTTAAGGATTAAGTGTTGAGGAGGTATGGCTTATGACAGAAATGTGCTAGCAAATGACAAATAAGAAACAACTGATAGACCCCATGGGCTGTCCTAAGTCAAGCTTAAGCTACCATTGGTACATGTGAGACATAGGAAGTGATGTAAAAAAAAAGTCCACATATTCGCTTCACTTCCTCTTGCAGGCTTCTTTTCGAGGAGACATGGCTCTTTGGCAGAGGCTTTGAGCTCTGGGTCTCTCTGTCTCTCTCTGTCTCTCTGTCTCTGTCTCTCTCTTTCTCTCTGTCTCTGTCTCTGTCTCTCTGTCTCTCTCTCTCTGTCTCTCTGTCTCTCTCTCTCTCATCCTGATCTGGTCCCATCTGGCCTTCTTTCTTTGTTCCCTACTCACTTTATTTCCTGTCTCCATCACTTAGACTTGGAATTCATTCCCTCCTGACCTGCTTCTTAGAGTTCTTCCTTTAAGATGCAGCTCAAACACCATCATCTGTGTGAAGCCTTTTGGGACCCTCTCTCAATTGCTGGTGCTTTCCTTTGTATACATATATAGAGTATGTGTATATTTATTATTTTTATATTTATGCTGTATATACTAAGCTCATTGTGAGTAGGTATTTCAGTCTTTGTACTTGTAGCCCCAGCCCCTAGACCAGTTCTTGGTACCATTTGGTTGCTCCTTCTTGGTCTTCTTAGCTGGATCTTTTTCTGTGTCCTACAGTATACCAATGACTATTTTCCATGACTCTGTCCTTGAGACTCTGCCTGTTCTATGACCTCTCTTGATTTCATTAGCAACTGTGGGCTCAATAATTTATGTAGATGATTCCAAAAACTATATATTCACCACTTATTATTCCCCTGAAATGCCAATCTTTCATTTTCATTTATGTATGAGAATTTTTCATCTAGATATCTCATAGGTATTTTGTATTCAAAAGATCCAGAATAGAACTTATTATTTTCCAGTCTCTCCTCCAAATTTCTTGATTTCTGTTAATGATACCGTCAATCTTCCTGTTAGCAAAGTTCAGAATCTTAACTTAACCTTAACCCTTCTTTGTCCCGTTTCCACCAAATTTTATGAGTTCTATTTCCACACTCTCTCCTACCCATTCTCTTTTCTCTACTCAAATAGCCACCACCTTAGTTTAGTCCCTTGTCACCAACTCATAATTGGTTTTCCTAACTCAAGTTACTAGTCCTCCACTTTTCAATCCATCTGCCACATGGCTGCCAATATAAAAAATTTAAAGCACAGGTTTGAAGAACTGATTTTCCTGTTCAGACTCTTTAATGATTCCTACTGCCTTTAGAAAAAAATATAAATTCACTTTGTTATTTATAACTCTTGAAGATGAGGCTGCAGCATTCATTCCTTTCTAGACTTTTCAATCATTCCTCTTCAAACTCTCCAGACCCTTTCTGGATCTTCCCTGAACTCACACAATCTGGCAACCTAATCATAGAAACCTTAATTTCTTTCCAAGTTCACATGAGGTGAAATTAACAGGAAAACTTTCCTGATTTCCTGGAACTGTTAGTTCTTCCTGTATCCCTAAGTTACCTTTTGTTTACTTCTGAACTGTATCCTCCCTCCACCCACCCTAATTCCTACCAATGCGTAAGCCTCTTGGACAGGGTTTAATTTGCTTTTCACTTTTGTCATTAGGTTCCCACCATCTGGTACAATACTTTGTACACAGCAGATACTTGGTAAAGGCTTTTAAAACTTGTTTGGCAGAGGTGGAAGTCACATTTTAGAGGGCTAAAAATTAAGAGGGTGGAAAAGAGGTTATAATACTCTTAAAAAAAAAAGAAGTTGGAAGGGAGCAACTAGGTGGCTCAGTGGATAAAAAGACAGGAGGTCCTAGGTTCAAATTTGATCTCAGACATTTCCTAGCTGTGTTGTCCTGGGCAAATCACTTAAAATCTACTGTATAGGCCTTACAACTCTTCTGCTGTAGAACCAATACATAGTATTGATTCTAAGATGGGAGGTAAGGGTTTAAGAAAAAAAATAAGTTGGAAAATGAAAACGGAGTAGTAGTTTTTAGGGTAGGGGTTCTTAAGCCTTTTTATGAAGGTTACTATTTCCCACACTTTCCTGGTGAAGCCTATGAACCACTTTCTCAGAATAATATTTTCAAATGTATAAAATAGATAATATTACAATGAAACCAAATATATTGAAATACAGTTATCTAAATAATGATTTTTTAAAAGTTCATGGATCTATCTGATGCAAAGAGCCCCTATTTTAGCAGGTGAAGTTGAAGAAAAACTTTTGAATTTAAAACTTTGAAAATTAAGAGGAATAACTGAGTATAATCACAAGGTGTGTATATGGGGCAAGGGGTATGTAAAGTAGTAAAGAGGGAAAAAGTGAAAATGTCAAAGAAAAGGGATGATGATAGAATAGTATCTAGAAGAGCTAAGAATGTGTGAGATTTAAAATGGTTGAGGTCTTAAACTGTAGTGAGTTAAAATGGTGGAAGATATAAATTGTGATAGATATAAGAGAGGGTGAGTAAATTTGACCACAGAAATATGTTTCACTACAGTGTCTTGGTTTTTAAATCAAATATAAGGTGTTTGCCAGGGAAATATTCCCAATTATTCAAATACCCAAGTCAATTGGGTTTTATAGAGATTTTAATTAACAATACAATGAGTAATCAAAGAAAGAGAGAGAGAGTAAGAAAGGAATAAGTATGAAGGGCCTCAAGCCAATATGGCCTAGACCTGAGTCTTAAGAGAGAAATCAGTCAGTTTTTTAACACTCACCACAAGGTCTGACTAAACAAGGATTCTAGTGACATCAGGCCAGCTCCATCTCAGCTGACTTCACCAGAGAGCCTTCCAGCCAGAGACTGTTCCAAAAGGCCTCTCTCAAGAGATTCTTCCCAAGCGGTCCTCATCAGAGATCCTCCAAAAGGCTTTCTCCAAAAGGATATCCTCAAGAGATTCTGCTTTTTCTTATATAGGGGTTTTTCTCCCATGTCACCTCCCCTAAGTCCCTACATCTACCAATCACTGTAGACGTTTTCCAAAGGACTGCCCATCTGAATTCCTGCTAAGTCGACAAATCTCCTCAGTAAGTCTGAACCAGTGAAAACACAGCTGAGTCAACTAATCTCATTAAGACAAAACATGCCTGACCCTTTTAGGTACCTAGCTTCTCATTGTATCAATTCTAAAAACAGGCCTGACTCAAAGAACTCCTTGCCCCACCATAAGCATGGATCCAAGTACTTTCTTTGTTTAGCAAGGAGTTTTCTGCCCTAAAGCAGTCTTAAGTACGGGTGGAATAGAGGTCCTCCCATTTCTGATCCTGGCGAGTTCTCACATCCAAATGGGGAATGTTTCTCAGTAGGGAATTTGTTCCAATTAAGAATTCCCCGATGGGAAAATGTTTAACATTCACAAGTCTGAGAGATTTCAAGATTTACAAATGGGAATGGTGGGTTTGTCTTGGAAAGGGGCAGGGATATCTCTTCCTCAAAGGACACAGGGAAGATGAAGGAACTCTGTAAGTAGTGGTGGTATATGAAGTTTTGACATGGGCACTGTACCCCAGAAACCCAGGCCAACTATTATCAGGGAAACTCCCTTGTTTTGCCTCCTCCTGGCTCTGAGCCTAAAAACACCCAATGACCCCTCTAGGGTCCTGAGATGACTATTTTCCTTTGATCGTCCTCTAGATGGACAGAAAGATGCACCTTCAGACCACACCTCAATCCTATCAGACATCTGTTTGTTCCCTAAAACTAAGGAATCTTTATGTCCCCAGGCAGACCCCAGTATGATCACCCCACCTCATGCCTGAGTGACTAACTCTGTTGTAAAAAGTATAAAATCCCCAGAACTGATGTCATCTGGGGGAACAGCCTTTCCTTTCATGCTGTCCCCCCAAAGAACTGCTCCCCATCTTACTGTTCTACCTTGCTATCCTCCTGGCCACTGTCAACATTACTTTCTAAATTAATAAGTCTCTTTTTTGTTTTTAAGCTAAGTTTTGGAGTCTTGCATGCTTGCAAAAGGCATCCTTCCCAAACCCCAAAGGTATCCTCCCTGCCCATAACAGTTTGAGGTTAGAAAAAAGCTTGAAATAGCTTCAGTGGGGAATTTGACAACCTACAAGAAGTGAATTGAAGAATTATTGAGCCTAGCTGATGCTAAATTGGATAGTTTTACTACAGCCCTACTGGAATATTTTCATTACTTTCTCTACCAATATTTGGCAGCCTGGAAAGTTAAAAAGGCAAATGGTGTTGTCCCCCCCCCCCCCCCATCAGCAGTCCTACTGGAGGGGACAATGTGGTTCACATAAGGCTAGCTACAAAGTGCAGTGAGAAAGAATCAGTTTGGGTAACTAACTGAAACTTTACTTGGGAACTGATCTTAAGATAGTAAATTCTGGTTAGGTTGAACCTTGAATTGAGATTTGTAAATTATGTTCAATTTAAGTTTGGGGAATTGTTCTGGACATATCAACATATATATATATATATATATATATATACATATATATATATATATATATATATGCAATACATAAAATAACAAACACAAAACATAACAAGTGGTCACATATGCTTCACAAAAGAACTGAAAGATGGCCCATAGGAGGCAGCTGGGGTTGGAGTCCCAATGGACCATATCCCCTACACTGCTTCTCTGGAGAGAGGCAGGAGGGAAAGAAAGACTGGGAGGGACCCGAACGAATTTGGATTGGAAGCAATCTAAAGACCTTTCCAATATTGGAAGAGATAGTTAACTAGAGCCAGGGAGAGAGTTCAAGGGGTGGAGACTTTGGAAAGTGGGGGGCCATTATCAGATACCAGCAAGTATAGGGACCACAATTTTAAAACATATAGTCTACAGCCATCCCTTAAAGGGGCTGGGGGGAGAGGAGAGAATCTGTCAGAAAAGGATCTGAAACCTGCCCATGGGTCTTTAGCAGAACCACAGATTAAATAGCAATCAAAAACTCAAGTCAAAAAGAGATAAGGTCAGAAGTTTGAATTTGTTTACCCAGGCCAATCTGTGAAATCAAATCCAGGGTGAAATGCAAGAGGTCTCTGCTGGCCCCATATGGGGTGGGAGGTTAGGGAGGTTTAGGGTTAGAAGCTAGACAAGAGACCTCAATCTTGGTAGAATCTCCAAATATGTCACCCTGAAAAAAAATGCATTAAAGGAATCACAATAAAAGGTCTTGAATCTGGTGCTAAAGATTGCAATCTGGGTTCCCCTAGAGCACCTTGGTGTTTGGGGTTCTTCAAAGAGATAGAGATTTTTAAGGGTGGAGGGGCAACAACTTGATCATATGAGTTCACAGAATCTTGAGTAAGATGTAGGAATTGGTTTGTGTTCACTAGATTTGGTTGTTCTCCTTCAGAACTAGTCATTGGGCACAGTTAAGATTAGGGGAATTAGGCAAAACTAATTCAGAATCATTCTCTGCCTTCTGATCTGATTTTTCTAGCACTCTGGGAATGAGTCAGTCCGAAGATTTTCTGCACCAAGGTTTACAACCCTTCTCAAGAACTTCCTGCATGAGGAGGGCTTGGAAGGTTTGTCTGGAATTAGCTTGCTTAATTTCCCCAGTACTGTGGGGAACTTCCGGGTTAGGAACTCTTCCTACCCACGCAGGCTCGCAACTTCGGTACATTTCATTGTGTTAAGAGTTGTCTGCAGTCCCTGATGAAGCGATTTGCCCAGGGTCAAGACTTGAATTTAAGTCCTCTAGGTTCTGCAGGTGATTGGGATTGAGACAGTTTTCCTCCCTATTTTTAACCTCGGATTTGTCCGCACATTCTCTGACGCCGCCGTGTGTATTGGCCGAAGAGGTATTTATTTAGTTTACTGAAATGGATGACTAGCCAAGACAAAACCCTGCTCCCCTTACCCCCACAAACCCGGGACAACCCTCCTCTCTTTTTACCCCCCTCCGCCTTTCTCCTTTCTACCTAAGCATCCCTATCTATCCTCTCTTCTCCCCATTTCTCCTTCCTACTCCCTTTCTTTTCGTCTCTTCTCTTTCCGTCTCAGTTTCTATCCGTCCCGGTGTTGCAAGCACTTGTTTTCTCCACACGAATGTAAGATCGTTGAGGGAAAGGATTGTTTAATTTGCTTCCTTCTCTGGCAACTGCGACCCACGTCTGTGGGGTTTTAGGTAGGGCGGGGCCTCTTATCTACTTTGGTATTTTAACACCCGCCTTCCCGGTAGTATTCTATTCCAAGGCGGAAGCTGCAGACTAGGAAACACGTAAAAACTCCTGGATTATCGAGTTTCGGGCGAACAAGGAAAGGATGGTGAGTGGGTGTTGGGTCGGCTGGAGAAGGCGTGGTCACGCCGCGCTCGCTGATTGGCAGGGCGTCTCTGCGTCCTCGCTGATTGGCCGGGCAGTTTTGGCGTGCTCCGCGGTTGTTTTGATTCGGGCTGTAGAGCGACTCCGGAACTCTGCCTTCACGACCCAGAGAATGGAGACCCGGCTTGTGCTGCAGGGGCAGTTGTTGCCGGAGAAAGAGCTGCAGGAAGACGAGGACTTGGACATAGAGGATGAGGAGGATGAGGTGCCCTTCGTAGACTCGGAAGAGCCACTGAGCGACGGCGTGCAGGCCGGCGGGCTCCCCTCGCGCCTCCCAGGTAAAGCAGGTCCGAAGGACCTCGAAGGTCTGGGCTTGCCAGGAGGCAGCTGTGGGGGTGCGGGGAGCAAGACCCAAGTTCAAATCCTACCATCTGGCAGCTGCGATGATGAGTTTCCCCATCTCCAAAAGCGGGAGTGGGGGGCGGGAATGGGTTGTGGCCGCGCTATAGCCAGGACCCTCCGGAGAGAGGTGGCCCAGGAAAGCCCCATCCGGATGAGCATCTGATGCATGTGGAGAGCCCCTTTGTTTATATAACTGTCATTGAAAGCGGAGCACTTATTATGTGCTTATTGCGTGGGCTCAATAAAGAGAGAGGCTGACAGGAACATGTAAAAGGAGAGCTGGAAAAGCGGGACGGGGTAGGGAGGAGAGGGCATCTGTCACTCTGGAGAGCCAGGGACCTAGCTTGGAAGGGGTGGGGCGTCTGCCTGATGGATTTATTTGTGATAAAACTAGGGATACTCCCTTCCATGGCTTTCTTTTCCAATGAAAGAGCATCCCAGGGGGCAGAGAGTTGGCTCCTTGGATAGTCGGGTCTAGAGATGGGAGGTTCTGAGTTCAAATTTGAGCTGGGGTGGCCCTCGGCAAGTCATTTAGTTCCCCCTTTGCTAGACATTTGACAGGTGACTTTTTCAGGTCTCTACTTTGACCCACCCACATACTTAGTATAGATTTTAAAACCTAAGGTAAGGTTTTTTGTTTGTTTGTTTTTTAAAGGAAGGGCATCCATTCCTGAAGTCTTCCTGTAGATTTAAAGTTTTCCATTGTTTATTGGAATGTACACACCTCTAGGGCAGGGAATGTCTAACTGATTTGTATTCCTAGTGTAAGTAAGGTACTTAAAATTATAAACACTTGATAAGTGCTTTTCTGTTTAACTTCCTGATTAGAGTTTAAAAAAAATAAGGGGCAGCTCTTGGGTGGGGAGCCCAGCTTAGAGGTCCTGGGTTCTAGTTTAGACTCAGACACTTCCTAGCTATGTCATTTAACTCCGGTTACCTAACCCTTTGGCTCTTCTGCTTAGGAACCAGATACTTAGTATCATATGGGTGTTTTATTTAGTTAATTAGTATCATAAGGATTTTAAAAAATCTAAGTATCAATTCTAAGAAGGTTAAAGAATTCTAAAATTCTTTTAAAAATATAGATTCTGGGGGCAGCTGCATAGCTCAGTGGATTGAGAGCCAAGCTTAGAGATGGGAGGTCCAAGGTTCAAATCTGGTCTCAGACACTTCCTAGCTATATGACCCTGGGCAAGTCACTTAACCCCCATTGCTTAGCCCTTACCACTCTTCTGCCTTGGATGGAAGGTGTAAGGGTTTAAAAAAAATAAAAAGTATCAATTCTAAGATAGGTTAATTTTTTTTAAAAGATAGGTTTGAAAAAAGGAAAGAAATGGTGAATGAAATAAAGGCATGAGCATGGACACATTTGCTGGTGTCTTGTAGTGAATCCCTGTGAAGTTGGAAAGGATCTCATACAGGTCCCCCATTTTATGGATGAGGAAATAGACCCAGAGAGGTGCACCAAACCCCAACCCTAACCCTTGACCCTTGCTCAAGGACACTTGAGTCATTTTGGTGTAGTGGAAGATGAGGGTGTAAGTTTGAATCACTGTACTGTTATTTTGGTCTCTGACTTTAAGCAAAACAAACATTAGTCAATCAACAAAGCAATTATTTATGGTCTTATATATTCCAGACAAAAGGAAATGGCCTGCCCTCCAGAAGTTTAGATTCTGAGGCACAGAACAGTGTAGGCCTAAAAAATGCAAATTGAATGTAAACTAATTTGGGAGGGAGGTTTCAAGGAAAGAACTCTTGAAGAGATGGACTTTGAACTGAGCTTTGAAGGGAGATTTCTAAAAGGTAGTGAGGAGGGAATGCTTTCTAGGCATGAAACACAGCCTGTGCCAAGGGACTCAAGCAGGACCTGGAAGAAGGTGTACAAGGAACAACAAGTCTACCCATTAAGCTGAAGATTGTGAGCATGTGTGTATGAAGGGAGGCAGGAAGTATTTGCAATCAGTCTGAAAGGATAGTATAGAGCCAGATTCTGAAGGCCTCCAAAATGCCAAACATAGGATGTCCTATTTTCAGCTAATGTCTGCGGATATGTCTGAACCTTCTCCAAGCATCTGATTCTTTTAGAGGATCACTTCAGCAGCTGTTTGAAAGGATAGGAGAGAGGAGAAAACTGATACACTACAAGGAAAATCATCTGTGTAATGAGAATCTTGGAGAATTGTGGTAAAAAAAGAGAAAAGAGGCTAGCTGGAAAAGTTGTTGAGGTAGCACCCACAAGATTGGGTGTGGAGTAAAGGGGACCAAAAAGCCTAGAACCGCTAAGACTTTGGGAATCTGAACAAATAAGGAAGTTAGAGAGACAAGTTGGTTTGGGGACAGTTGATTAATCTGACTGATCCTTAGTTTCCTCATTTGTAAAATGAGTCATAGTTAAACCTAATGGATTTTGAGTTGAAAAAATCTCTTCTATGGTCAAGAGGAAAGAATGACTGAGTGATTTGGACTTGAATGCCAAAACCATGATCCTATGAACTTCATTTAATATTTATTTTCAATTTACTTTAACATATATACACACAAATACATATTCTCATTTTCCTGTGAAAAGCCTTTTTTAAAGATTGTTTTGCTTATTGGAAAAGCTGAATATAGTGTGGGAATGTCTGATAAAAATTGATGAGTGACAAATTTTGTATATTTTTTGCTGGACCTTAAAGTTAATTGAATTTATAAAGTCATTTAAAAAATAACTTTAACATTTAAGTTTAGTTATATATGTCTTAAATGAGCTCATAATGAATCCTACTCATGTTTATTATTTTAAAAGTTGTAATTAAAGATGAAAACACCTCAAAGGAGTATCACGTGTTTGGACGCTTTCCATTGGTTGATCCTTGGTGGAAAGTTAAAGTCAGAGTAAAACCTGTGGGATCCCGATACTTTGCTTTTGGATTGCCATCTTACTTTTTACTGATAGACTTACCACCCGATCGAAAAGACATTTGTTCGATTTTTCTTCAGACTTGTAAATTTCCAAATGAGTTTATAGAAAACTTTTTAATGTGGGTATATTCAAGTTTTTGCAACTTGAGCTTTGCAAATCTTCAAGAAGCACTCAGAGATTTTGAAGAATGGAAAAAAGTGTCTTCACGGGGAAAAGATGGAAGTTCTTCACAGGAGAATCAAAATAAAAGTATATTAAGCAAAATTCCAAGTAAGTGTAAATTTAACGTCAGATTCCGTTTGAGCCATTACAGCTTCTCAGGACAGGGATGTTTCAGCTTTTATTTGCATAACATAAAATACAGCATTACTTTTGGAAGAATAACATGTAAATTGGAATGTTTTTTGAGGGGAAGAAAAAGTGTCACTCTTATGGGACAATCTAGTTTGGAAAGATATCTAGTTATATGAAAATCAAAAGTAAATTTTAATGGAAAATGGATTTAGTTGTCTCATTACAGTAAAACTTCATAACCAAAAGTCATTTATTTAGTAATGTCAACTATCTGGAACCAGAAAATCAACGAAAACTATTGAACAGTTCAAGTAGATGATAAGTGATCATATGTATATTTAAATTAATTTTTAGAAGAATGCTTTTCTTTTTGTGGAATTAAGTGCACAAACCTGATAGAAATTGTTTGAATCTCTTGAATAAATTAGTTGTAGTTGAGTCTTAGTCATTTATATTGAGGAAAAGAATAGGAAGAGAAAAAGCCCTGGAAAAAAAAAGTTTCAATCACTGCTTTAAATAAAATATAATTTGGTTTAAATTTGCAAAATGAAAACTTAAAATTTTCAGGTGACCAAAGTGACATTGAATAGAACAAGTCCACTGTTATCTTTAGCGATCTTTAATTTTGATTTTTTTTCACCTAGTTGTGTTAATCAAACAATTCTGAATGTTGCTGTCTTTTTTTAACAAATGGAAAGTTGATGCCTATTGATGATGATTGTTTGTAAAACTCTTTTATGTTTTGTTTTAAGTGATTTCTATTTGTGGTTTCCTATAGTTGCTTTAAAAATTGTAATGATAGCATTGAGGTTTCCAAGAATAATGGAGTTCATTCCAGTCCTTCTGCCACGGCATTTTTACAAACTTCTGAACTTGGAACATCCTGAGAGCTTGTACAGGAACTTGGAAGAGATCCTAAATACCTGCCCATGGAAACTTGGCTTTAGTAGAGTAAGTAGGATACAAACCCTTGGGTGGCTAGACTTATTGCTGGTGATAATTTTTATACTTGTTAAAACTGGACCAAGATTTGTCAGGACTGTGAAAAGAGCCATTAATTTTTCTTTGTTTCATAGAGTTGATATGGCCAAAATATGTTTATCCTTCAACAGCTAGTCTGCCATCCACTACCTCTGTTTGATTACGTTGTTCCTTAAATAACACCCATTCCATCTGACATTGGAACCAAACTCAAAACTTTTCAACATGGTATGACTTGCCATGTTGGAACCCTTTAGACATAGCTTTTGTGAATAATATGTTAATGATTATAGTGTTTTTATAGTGCCTTAAAATTTGTAAAATTCTTTGCTTATATTATCTCATTAGATGTTACGCTAATGTGAGGTAGCTATTATGTTCATTTTACAGATGAGTATGTTGAGGCAGAAAGAAGTTAAGTCAATAAGCATTTTATTAAGAGCCTACTTTGTATTACATCCCTGAGCCAAGTGCTGAACTTAGCTAGGGCTACCTAGGTAATAAGCATTTTCAGGCAGGATTTGAATTTATTCCATTCTTCCCAACTCCAAGGCCAGGGTTCTATCCACTGTGTCAAGCTGCCTTCTATGGTCACATCTCTGAGACAATGAGGCTTCAGGGTAAGCTTGGGAGGTGCCATAGATAGTGTGGTCAGAGAAGTGGGTAACAAGGAAGTGAAAGGTATTTACCCTCTCTGAATTTATCTGCCTCTTTTCTGTTAAATAAGGGCATTAGATCAGAAAACCTTTAAGATCCTGTGCAGGTTTTATGATTGGGGATCTTTGGGATTCTCTCAAATACTTAATTGGATTTGTGATTTCATTAACTTGGGTATTTCATCCAGTAATGCAGATGCCCACTCATCTTGTGTGACCCTTAATATTGGCTGCTTATAAATGATGTGCTACAGGCTTCTTTCTGTGTCTTTTGACACAGATGCCAATGATGCACTGACTCAACATTTCCTACCCTGGCTTCAGGATCAGCTTGCCTTTTTTTATCACTAATTTTCCTGATTTTTCACTTTTCAAGTTCTTCATTGGTTAAATGTTCCAATCTCCTCACAATCACTGTGCCCTTGTGAGGGGGAGAAAAGGGGTTTTATATAAAAGGTTGGACTGGATTATTCAAGAATTGGGTTGCCAGGAATTTTATGAAATTCCAAAGAGATTTTTTTTTTTAAACATTATTTGGTCATTTCCGAGCATTATTCATTGGAGACAAAGATCACTCCCCCCCCCCCCCAATCCCCACACCTATCCCATAGCTGACGTGTGATTCCACTGGGTATCACAAGTGTTCTTGATTCAAACCCATTTCCATGTTGTTGGTGTTTGCACCAGAGTGTTCATTTAGAGTCTCTCCTCAGTCATATCCCCTCAATACCTGTAGTCTAGCAGTTGGTTTTCCTCAGTGTTTTTACTCCCACAGTTTGTCCTCTGCTTGTGGATAGTGTTTTTTCTCCTAGATCCCTGCAGATTGTTCAGGGACATTGCATTAACACTAATGGAGAAGTTCATTATGTTCGATTGTACCACAGTGTGTCAGTCTCTGTACAATGTTCCCCTGGTTCTGCTCCTTTCACTCTGCATCACTTCCTGGAGGTTGTTCCAGACTCCATGGAATTCCTCCAGTTCGTTATTCCTTTGAGCACAAGAGTATTCCATCACCAACATATACCACAATTTGTTCAGCCATTCCCCAATTGAAGGGCATCCCTTCATTTTCCAATTTTTGACCACCACAAAGAGTGCTGCTATGAACCAAAGAGATTTTATTTACAAAATATAGAAAGAGTGAAGTAGGAAATCAGAGAGAGGATAGGGTAAGATATCTAGCCTAAGCTCTTAAGTATTTTGCTCTGACCCCTGACTCAACCCAGGCAGGGGAATTTTGTCCTTAGCTGGAGTGGTCTTAGCTTTTGAGCCAAGAACCTGGGAGATGCAGGGAACCTCTCTTGAGGATAGGTCTCTCCTGAGGTTAGTCTCTTCAGAAAATCCAGGAAAGGAGTCAACTCTTATCACTCATCACGTTCAAAGGGAGAGATTTAAGAACAGTCTTACCAGGAAAGCTCTCAGGTCCAGTCAGCAGATTCTTCACCAACCTCCAACTGGAACCCAGAACTCCAAAGAAGTCAGAAACCCTTACAGGAAGTTTTAACTCCCTTTTAAAGACACTTTCTTTTGTGTCACTTCCTGTGCCTTCCTCCACTTTTACGTTTACCATTACAGTCGAAGCTTTGTTTAGGACTGCCCAGGGGCAGTTAGTTTGATTCTGATTCATCACCCACTATTGCACATGTGGGTCACAGGCCTCCCCCGCTCAAGTGTGAATGGGGTATTGATACTTTTGGTGATTAAATCTAAAAAATAGGCAGGGGAGTTAATTTAATCATAACAATCAGGAAAGAGTTAATCAATTTCATTTTCACAATTGGGAGAGTTAAATTTAATTTTTACACCCTCCATTGCCCTTTATATGGTACTGATTTTAAATTCTCTGGATACTGTTCTATTCCATGGCCATACAACACTGGTAGAAAATTGGTCATAAAATAATGTTTTATAATCCATCTTGTTTGACTATTTCCAACAATATTTTATTGTTGGATTTGTCTTTTTAAAAACTTAAGATAAAATAACCGAGTTTTTTATTTGTATATTTATGTAAATGAGGAAAAAGGGAGAGAAATTTGTTTGGGAAGAACTATGGAGAGGGGAAAAAAGAATAGCTAGGAACCTAGGAGAGCAAGACTGGCAGATACAAAGGGTGAGAGAGGTCTGCTAAGGAATGGGTAGATTTATAGACCACAATTCTAGGATCTGAGAGCTGACAAGAGGCTGTGTGATATAATGGGAGGAGCATTGGGCCATAAAGACAGAGAGGACCTGGACAATTCATTTACTTCTCTGTGCTTGGATGGCACTTTTTACTTGTCTACCTATAAGAGTCCTTTGAGCAACATGATACCTTTTCACATGTCTATGTCCTCCCCATAACTGCCTACTCCTTACCAGCCAGAGTTCTCTTTCCCTAATTATTTTTAGGTGAACAACTCTGTATTTATTTGTTTTTATTCTGTATTTATGTCTTGAATATATGCATATATATATATATATGTATATATATATATATATATATGCCTATTTGTTTGTTTGTATGGCCTTATTGTTTCCCCTCCTAGAAAGTAAGCTTCTTTTGAGAAGAGATTGTTTTATTCTTTTTATTTATGTTCCCAGGGTTTAACACAGTGTGACTTAATAGTATCTACTGATAACGTTCGTTGATTGAGGGTAACAACACATTCAGAACCTACCACATCAGATCCTTACAGATATCAAATGAGGTCTGGGAGTGCTTGGCAGACCTTCATTTGCTTTATAAGTGCCGAGGAGACCAGAGAGATTGTGAAGGGGAGTAAAGGGTGAGAAACCGGCAAACATAGGAAAGGGCCATGTCATGTGTTGAAACAATCTCTCTCCGATCTGGATGTAAAGAAAGCCCACAGGTTAGGGGCATTAGGGTGGGTGGGGCATAGTAGGAGCTATGAATGACTTCTTTGCAAAAGTAAGTCTTAGTTGAGACCTCAGGGAAGTCAGGAGATGGAATGAGGAAGAAGAGTTCAAGTCTAGGGAATAGGCAAAGAGAATGGAGAATTGGGAGATGGATTATCTTGTGTGAGGCACAAAAAGACGGGGATTCTATATTATGTGGAAGGGAGAAAAGTGTAAGAAGACTGGAAAGGCAGGAAGAGACCGAGTTATGAAGAACTTCAGAAACCCAGTCGAGGATTTTATTTATTTGATCCTGGAGACAGATAAAAGGGAGCCACTGGACAAAACATGCAATGTACGATCATTTGACAGCTGAGTGAGAGATGGACAGTTTGGGAAGAGACTTAAGTTAGGGAAACTGCCAGAAGATTATTGCAGTGATCCTGGTGTTAGGTAATGAAGGCTTTTGCTAGGGTGGTAGCAATGTCAGAGGAAAAAAGGGGTTATATTAGGAAGGCAGAAACAATTGTATTTTGCACCTATTAACATGGAGGAGGAGTTGATGATATCTGGGTTTAAAGTCTTGAACATAATTCTGAGAAAAATAAAATGCATAGAATTATAAAGGAAACCAATTATATTATAATATGGCTAAAATGTTGAGGGCAGGAAAATAGTTCCAAAGACCTCTGCTTTAGTGATTCTTGTCCATTTTGTCTAAGAAATAAAATACAAATTAGAAAACTCATTCTGACTTCATCCAACCTATCTTTGTTGTCTTTCATTCTTTTCTGTGTCATTATGCATTATATATACATATATTATATATACATATATATATGTATATATAATCCCTTTCTAATATCAAAAAATATAATCTCACTCACATTTATTAAACATCTAATAGGTATTAGGCAGTGTGGCTCCTAAGAATGGAATCCAAGACAGGGAAGAAGGGTGGGGTAGTGACTGGTATTCATGGTCAACTGGTCCGCCTTACTCATGCTATTTCCTCCCTTTCCTCTCTTGCCCTTGCATAGTTGTCTTTGTTCTTTAATGTTCTTTTCCATCTTTAAAACCAAAGGATCTATAATTTTGAATGACCTTGGGGAATATCTAAGATTACTTATCCATTTTAGAAAAATGAAGAAAATTGTGTCTCTACCTAAATCATAAATTTAAATGAATACTCCATCAAACACCTTGAAATATATGTATCATTTCTTATTGATACCTTTACAAAGGGTGTTTGTAAACCAAACAGTCTTCAATCCCTCTGACCCAAGGGTGAATGTGATTATAGGCTGGTTATAGTCATGAGAGCCTCAGGTCTTTTTTTTTTTTTTGACCAGGTAACTGAGTCAGCCTCTTATTGTTTCTTCTGCTCTCCATAGTGCTGCTTCTTCTATGGCTCTTATTCTAGCTTCCTCTTCCTCCCCCTAATAAAAACATCATTATCATAAGACTTAAAAGATTTGGAGAACAAACCCTCTTCTACAAATATCCAGGAATATAATTGCTGCAAGATTATTGGATGTGGTAGGAGCAACATCTGCTGGTTTCTTCTTAAAAAGCAAATGCACCTTTCTTAAGACTCCTATTGTTGCAGTAGGACAAAAATCCCATGCACAAAAGCCCAGCCGATGAGGACTTCCAAATTTCTGAGCCTTCCAGTTTCTGACCTGGTGTTATCACCATGGCAATGTGGAGACAAGTGAGCCGGACTGAGTCTTTTCTGTTCTATTAAGTAGACTTTCTTTTGTTTAAACGTTTGAGTTTCTGGAGTATCTGATTTCAATTTGATCCTCAGCCTGAATCTTTATTGGCCTGAGTCAGGTCTGCCCCAGATTTAGGAGGCTTTTGTGTATATGTGAAATATATTAAAAAGTGGTGTTTTATATGGATTTTCTTTTGTTAAATTTAACATAAATTAGTACCTCAATATGACTTATAGGTGTTTAAAAAGAAATGGGGCTTTTTATATGATGTTTTATAAAAGAACTTAAATTTTTATTTTGCTTGTATTTTTTTCTTTAAAGATAAACTACAGAGAATTGAAGCTCATTGGGTGTGAAGTAACTTGGCAGACATTTTGTCAATGTGAATTTCTTTTGCAAAAGATTAATAATGTGGAGAAGAATGCATTGATAACATATAATCAGCTGAAACAGATATGTAGAATGTATGGACACACTTATGTTAAAGAAGATGACTTAACCTCTCAATTGTCTGGAAAAATAGCATTTCAAGATGTTTGGTGGTCTCTGAAGTTTTTGAAAGATATTAAAGTAGTGACAAATGAGAAAGAATGTATCTTTCTTATTGATCTTTATGAAGCTGAAAGAGATATTGCTTTTTTGGTACATGACCTCATGACCACATCATCATGGAAGTTAAAAGTGGATGTGAAAAAAGTTCTTGCATCTATGAAGACAAAGAAATCTAAGTGTGCAGAAAGAGATACTGCAGCAAACACCAGTAAACCTCAGGAAGACAAATCAGAAAATTGTGGTCATGCTTTGGACGTGCAGAGCCAAGTTTTTCATTCTGATGAAAATAAAAATGATTTTGAAATGCCAAACCAAATACAAGTAGACCTGGATCAAGTGGCTGCCCTAGAAATGATTTGTTCTAATGCAGTGACAGTCGTCAGTGGAAAAGGTGGCTGTGGAAAAACCACAATTGTTAGCCATCTCTTTAAGCATTTGGAGCAAATGGAAAAGGCAGAAGTGCGGAAAGCTTGCGAAGATTTTGCGCTAGACTTGGGTACACCAGAAGAGTGGGACACTTTTGTTCATCAAAGTAAATGGAAGGATAATAAGCGTATAGAAGTATTACTCACAGCACCCACTGGTAAAGCTGCTAGTTTACTGAGAGAGAAGACTTGCCTTCCTGCTTATACATTACATCAGGTTAAAACTTCTTTTTATATCTATGAAAACTCCCTCATTAGGCAAAGCAAAAGATTTAAAAGAGCTGTTCTTAGTTGTAGTTAGTCTCAACTAACAGGGGGAAGAGTTGTTATTGGTTCTATAATGTGTGAGACTGAAGGAGACTGATTCATGAATTTTGTAAGAACCGTAGAGATGATTCATTAGCACACTGATCTAGAATTAAAATTAGGATTTTACATCTAGAAGAACACTAAACTGAGAAGGTTGGACTAAATGATATATAGGGATGAGAAAGGTAAGTATCTGGGGAAGAAGTAAGATAAGAATAAGCCCTTGGAGAGTGAGTAGTGAGTAGGATTTAGGTCGCTGTAGAATAGGAGGAGAGGATATTTCGGGTCAGCCTGCGAGAAATAATTTAGTGGTGGGCTTCAGGGATTTGCCCATGGTCCTACTAGCATTAAAACTTTTTTTAAGTGTCTTATTTGGTAACATTCTTGATTGAACACTTGAAGTTGGGAGAGGAGGTTTGCCTAAATGTGTCTTGCCAGAGTCAAGAGCTAAAATGACCTTTCCAGGCTACTATGGGTTAAAACTAATAAGAATTATAACAGACCAATATCCAATTTTACACTGTTTAAAAAGTCAGCCTACATGACGGTGACAGTTGTTCATGTGAAAAGGATCTGAGTGTTTTAATGCATTGCAAATTGGATGTGAATTAGTGGCATGATATTACTGCCAAAAAAAATTCAATATCACTTTTAGTCTTTATAGAGGCATACTGTTCAGAATGCCAGAGGTTCTTGTACTTTGATTTGGTTAGATTTCCTCTGGCAAACTGTGTTCAGCTCTAGGAAAGATACTACCTAGCTGCATTCAGATGAAGAGGAACAGGAATGGGAGGGGAGTGGGAGTCATGACATAATGAGGTTTATCAGGTGAAAGGACAAGGATTTAAAATTTTGAGAAGACATTAAAGGGGCCCCAGTAGCATGCATGCTGCTAGAGTCATATCAAGGATCTTTCTTTAGAGAGATTCTGCTTGGTTGGCAGTGGTAATTAGCAATGTGCAAATGTGAAGTGGACTGGTTTCCTAGGTGGTTGGGAATCCACCATCACAAGAAGTCTTCACATAGAGGTGAGGTGATAGGAAAGAAATTTCTTTTTCTTTTTTTTAGGAAAGAAATTTATTGTTAAGATATAGTTTGGGTTTTATGACATGAGGTCCTTTTTAACTGATATTTTATAATTCACATGAGGATGGCATGAGCAAAGTATCAATGGGAAATGATAGGGAGATCATAGTAAGTGGAGTGGAGGATGTGTATTATAATATTGGCAGAAATCAAGGTTGAAATTGTGGAATATTCTACAAATCAGGGAAAAGATATTTTGATTTGATGCTGATGGATTGTAGGAGCCACTGCAGGTTTTTTTTTGTCAGAAAAGTGGCTTAATGGCCCTAATGTTTCAGGAAGATTTCATAAAGTTGTAGAATTTGAAGGGGGAGATTAGAGCTCCTCTAGGCCAGTTTGCTAATGCTGCAGATAGGAAGACAAAGACTTGGAGTATTTACCTGAATCACAGAACCAGAATTGGAAGAGATTTCATAGAATTTTGTACAACACACTCTTGAAGTATGTGCTGAGGGAGTAGAAGGATGGAAAGTCGTTCCTTTTAAATTAGAACATCCCTGACGAGTGGTCATCTGGCCTTCTCCTGCAAGTCTCCAATATCAGGGAACTTACTACCTCTTGAAATAACTCAGTGCATTTGTGAATAACTCAAAATTTTTCTTTAATTTAAGTCAATTTAGAACATTATTCCTTGGTTACAAGAATCATATTCCTTCCCTCCCTTCCCTCCCCCCCACCCTTCCCGTAGCTGTTGTGCAATTCCACTGAGTATTACATGTGTCCTTGATTAAAACCTGTTTCCATGTTGTTGATGCTTGCACTAGGATGTTCATTTAGAGTCTACATCCCCAACCATATCCTCTTGACCCATCTAATCATGCCATTGTTTTTCTTCTGTGTTTCTACTCCCATTCTTTTTCCTCTGAATGTGGATAATGTTTTTTCTCATAGATCCCTCCAAGTTGTTTAGGATCACTGCATTGCCACTAATGGAGAAGTCCATTATATTCGACTGTATCACAGTGTATCCGTCTCTGTGTACAATGTTCTCCTGGTTCTGCTCCTCTCATTCTGCATCACTTCCTGGAGGTCGTTCCAGTCTCCATGGAATTCCTCCACTTTATTATTCCTTTTAGCACAATAGTATTCCATCACCAACAGATACCACAATTTGTTCAGCCATTCCCCAATTGAAAGGCATTCCCTCATTTTCCAGTTTTTTTGCCACCACAAAGAGCTCAGCTATGAATATTCTTGTACAAGTCTTTTCCCTGATTATCTCTTTGGGGTACAAGCCCAGTAGTGCTCTGGCTGGATCAAAGGGCAGACAGTCTTTTATCGCCCTTTGGGCATAGTTCCAAACTGCCCTCCAGAATGGTTGGATCAATTCACAACTCCACCAGCAGTGCATTAATGTCCTGACTTTGCCACATCCCCTCCAGCATTCATTTCTTTCCTTTGCTGCCATGTTAGCCAATCTGCTAGTTGTGAGGTGATACCTCAGAGAACAACTCAAATTGTTAAGAAGCTTTCTCTTAGAGTAAGTTGAAATCTGCATCCCTGCAACCACCACCATTGTGTTTAGTTGTGCCCCCAGACCAAGCTTGCTTTGTGTCGTGGACCCCTTTGGCAGTCTGGTGAAGCTTATGGACCCCTTCTCAGGATAATGTTTTCAAATACATAAAACAAAATATATAGTATTAGAAAGGAAACTAAAGATTAATGTCTATCTATATCCTCCTGATTGTAGGTAGTTGTGCCCTCCCTATCCTCCTTGTCCCCCTTCCTCTCCCAAACACCTTTTATTGGTACCACATGTACAACCAGAGGCAGCTTAGAGTGCTAGGCTTGGGAGTCAGGAAGATGAGTTCAAATCTTTTTGTTTCACCTGTAAAATGAGAACTTGCCTCTTAGGGTTGTTGTGAAGATCAAAGGAGATATTTCTCAAATGCTTATCACAGTTCCTGGCATATAACAGGCATTTATCAAATGCTTATTTCTTTCCTTCTTGTGTTTTCTACCTCTAAAACATTTCTCATGTCTGTTCTGTTCTCTCTATTCATAGGCCTGCCAACCTTGTCACTTGTTACTTGGATCATTGCAGAAGCCTCTTCATTGGACCTCCTACCTCAAAGCTCTTCCCCACTCCACTCTGTCCTATGTTGTTGCCAGATTACTTTTACTACAGTATGGGCTGATGCTGCCTCTCTCCTATTCAGAAAACTCTAGGGCAGGGGCAGTGTCTGTGTGTTGGACCCCTTTGACAGCCATGGTCTGGAAAAGCCTTCTTAGAATAGTATCCTTAAATGCATGAGATTATAGGTAACCAATTCTATTGAAAGTTATCAGATTTTTTTTTAAACTCTTACCTTATTTCTTTTTTTTTTTAAATTTTTATTTAAAACCCCTGCCTTCCGTCTTGGAGTCAATACTGTGTATTGGCTCCAAGGCAGAAGAGTGGTAAGGGCTAGGCAATGGGGGTCAAGTGACTTGCCCAGGGTCACACAGCTGGGAAGTGGCTGAGGCCAGATTTGAACCTAGGACCTCCCATCTCTAGGCCTGGCTCTCAATCCACTGAGCTACCCAGCTGCCCCCTCTTACCTTATTTCTTAGAATTACTAAGTATTGGTTCCAACACAGAAGAGTGGTAAGGGCTAGGCAATGGGAGCTAAGTGACTTACCAGAGGAGAAAGTTCAGATTTGAACTAGAATCTCCTGTCTCCAGGCCTGGCTATCAATCCACTGAGCTACCCAGCTGCCCTCGAGTTTTCAGAATATTGAGAGAAAAATATGGGCCCCATGTTAAGACTTCTTGCTGTAGGAGCTGCTCCCAGTTTACATGTAAGATGAAATATAAACTCCTCTTTTTGCTATTTAAAGTCTTTCACAGTATGACTCTAACTTTTCCAACCTTGTGACATTATTTACCTTTATGCATCACACTAAATTATCTTTTTTAGTATTCTTTATATGAGGCACTCACCTTCCTGTTCTTTTTACCTTTGTATAAATTCTCTGGCCCTTACCTCTGAAATGCTTTCTCTCCATTTTGACTTCTGGTCTTAGAATCCCCAGTTTCCTTGGGGCCTAACTCAAGTCCCACCTTCTCCATGGTATTTTCCTGATATTTCTTACCCATTTCTGTGCTGAAGTCTTCCTTCTATAATTACCTGACATCTGTTTTTAATGTGCATATGATATACACATTTATCTCCCCCACTTAGATACTAAGTTCCTCGATGACAGGGGCACTTAATATACTGTTGGCTGATATTGTCTAGAGTAGAACATTCTAAAAGAATAGACCACATCTGACTTAATTGTATTCTGTTCTGGGGGCCACACTGTAGGCCACAGTGTAGGAAGGACATTATGGGTAAGCTAAGGAGGATCCCGAGGATAGTGAGGGTTCTTGAGTTTGTATCATACAGAGATCATTAAAGAAACCAGGAAGAGAAAACAGGGTTAGGAGTGGGGTATATTATAGTCATTTTCAAAAATTTAAAGGGTTAGATGCCAGATTTGTGAATGTCATTGTGAATCTCTATATTCTCTACCCTGACTTTTTCTTGTTATTTTTTGTGACTATGTCAGATGGACATTGTATGGAGAAATTTTAAAAGTGATTTAAAAATTTGTGTTGAATTTGGTATTTTATGCTTTATTTGTAGGTAAAATACAGCTTCTATTCATGGCAGAAAATAGTTAAGAAATTGAAGGAAAACATGGAATCAGAGAAGAAAATCTCATGGAAGTTTTCTTCAGTGAGAGTTCTTGTTGTGGATGAAGGGAGCTTGGTTGGCATAGCAGTCTTCAGATCAGTTTTAAACTTGTTGCGTAAACATGCCAGACTTGAGAAGCTGATTATCCTTGGTAAGTCAAAAATGGCTAGAATCTGAAATGCATTTTTAAATTAGTTGCAGTTTTGTATATTAGCTACTTTATGATACTCTCAATACAAATATATAATACTCTTGTAGGCCAGCTGAAAACTCGAGGTTGCTAGTATGTCAGGGCCATATCCAGGAGATACCATGTATGCTAGTGGTGTCAAAGGGGGTCATGTGAAAGCTAGATTGGTTAATACAATGCAGTAACCCTTTTCTGAAATTCTATCATGTATAAAGCATCACTGTTTTAGATGCTAAGGAAGTTACATTGATACATGAGCTATGATCCCTGCCCTCTAATAGGTGTGGCTAGGCAGAGGCATGGAGGTAATGTAGTTGGAAGAGTACTGCATTTGGTACTTGAAGTCCTGAGTACTATTGTATGTATAGCCTTGGGCAAGTAATAACCTCATTTTGCCTCAGTTTCCTTATCCGTAAAATGAAGGGGTTGAACTTTTCTTAGCTTGAAATGAAACTTATAATGTGAAAAAATGTTATGAAATATATAAAGTGCTAAAATAATCTCATTTTTTTGTAATAGTGCTTAGAGTGATTGAATGGGTAGGGATTGGATTTGGTTAGTCTGTATTTGAGATGGGTTCTGAAAGGTGGATAGGATTTTAAGTAATGGAGATTTGGGTTTGGGTATGGGTATGGGTATGGGTAGGGTTGGGGGTGATTTAGGGACCTATTCTAGGCATAAGGAAAGTTGGAACAATGAGTGGGAGGCAAGATGATGTGAAATGGATTCACAAATAAACCAAATCAGTTGAATTAATAGGCGTATGAAAAAGAGTAGTTGGTGTTAAGGAAGAAAAGGATATCCTTAGCTTCCTTGAATTCGGAGATGATTGGGACCTGAGTCCTCTGTCTAGAATAAAATCCACAGGGCAAGAACTCACCCCAGCCACGTTTGTTTCTATTCCTTTTTCCCCCCTGAGCACTGAAGTGCCCTCCTCTCTAGACTTGCAATCTGTTTTCCACCTGCCCTACACCTCACCTTATCCCCATTACATTATACTTCTTTTCCTTTTGTACCTAATAGAATCAATATTTTCTTCTTGCCTGGTGTACAAAGTCTTTGAGGATGCCAGACAGGATCCAGTTCCCCTTGACCTAACTTTGAAATATGAACAGGAAGGTTATTTTGGGGGAGTGGGCTGGGAGTAGAAAGAGTAAATGGGATCTTCAGATTCAGTTCTTTGATACTATTCTAAGAGAAGGGGCTAATAAGCAGGTATTGGGCCAGTTCTTGATGGGAATAAGATGACGGTCTTTAGTTTTACTTGCCATCTCAGGCACAGAAATAGTTAATCAAGTGGGAATTCAGATCAGGGATTGTACCTGAGCACCTATTGCCTGCAGATCATTCTTGAGTTTCTGACCTAATGTGATTAATTACTACAGTAATTATAGAAATAAAGAGGAAATGACATTTTATATTCTTGTAACTTAAGGTAAATTCTTTTAATATTGTTATTAGTAAGATTATTTTTATTGCATTTTACAGATCACAAATGCCTCATTGCATTTGAACTCTTGAAGTTGAATCACTCATTGGGCCTAACTTAGGCTTGGCCTAGAGGAGAGGCAATGATACAGTTAGCAAGATGGTGGTATAGTGGACTAGTTTTTTCCAAATAACTCCCTAAGCCTAACTTCCTTCTCTTAGGATATGTGCATCAAATTTATAATAATAAGAGCTAAGTCAAGCAGATAACACAGCATACTTCCTGCAGGCCAAGTGTGTGCTGAGTATTGGGGATACACATTAAAACTGAGACAATCCCTTTAAGGAACTTACATTCTAATAAGGGGAGCTCCTTGATCTTTCTTTCTAAACTTGATTTGTCTTTTGATTGACATTTGAAATTCGGTGTATTCAAATCTGAACTCATCTCTGTCCCTTAAGACAACCCCTTTTTTGACTTAGGTTTGACAGTGATAATTGACTTCCTTCAGCTCTTGTATCCAATCAGTTCTCAAAATCTGTTGATGCTGCCTCTATAATATCTTGCTTTTATCTTCTATTTAGTTACACTGCAGCTATCAATTGTGACCATCTCTAGGTGGTTATAGTCGCCTCCTAAATGGTCTTTTTACCTCTTTTCTTATCTGTTCCAATTCTTCTTTGATAAAATGCTGTTTTAATAACCGTCCTTGTGAACAGATCTCAGCCTGTCACTTCTGCTCAAAAGCTTTCAGCAGCCCCATGTAAAATAAAGTTCAGTCCAGACTTGTTAATTGGCTAAGTCATGGCTCATTCTGGTCCCGCTCCCTTTCTAGCCTTCTCATTTACTTTCCATGTGTGCTCCACCGTTAAATTATACTACCCATTGCATCCATTTCTTTACTTTCACTCTTTCCAATGACTGAAACCCTATTCACTTTTCCCCCATAGAGTGAGAGAAAAAAGTAAGTGCATGTGTGTGTCTGTCTCTTTCTGAGAGAGAGAATTACATGCACTTTATTGATAATTACGAGTCCTGTCAAGAAAATGGTCTGAAAAAAGATTAAGATTAGGGTTTTTCTTTTTGTAAGCTGTAAGATCATTATGAATCAACAGTATGGTGTGGCAGACAAGACAGCTAATGGATCTTAGGGTCCATGAAGAGAGGCACAACCTCCAGGAATATAGCGATTGTTCCAATATATAGTTGGTGTGGCCATTATCAGGCTGCATCTAGAGTATTGTGTTGAGTTCAGAGGAGGGCCATAAAAGGATTGAAAATACCTTGATCTCATCTCAGTATTATTGGATAGGAGTTGGGATATTTGGCTTGACAAAGATAAGACTTGGTGAATGGTAGAGGAGGGGAAGGAAGCATAAAGTTAATTGTCCTCCAGTGTTTGAAGGTCTGCCATAAAGAAAAGGGATTAGGTTTTCCTGGGCCACAGAGTATAAGACTAAGAGTCATGGAAGGCATTTTCAAAGATGCAGATTTAGACTTGATATGAGAGAAAAACCTCCTAATTATTAATTATTGCTAAGTAAAATTAAGTATGTGCCCCTAGATCTCTTCAGGCAAAAATCAGGTGATGATTATCACTTGTTGGGAAGAGAGTTGAGAGAATTCTTGTTCAGATACAGGTTCAACTAAAACAATGATGGTGAACTTTTTAGAGGGGTGGGTGATGTGGGAAATGTCCTTAGGCACCTGTGGAGAAGGGGAAGGTAATGTGCCTCTGTCTTTCTAGTTATAAACTCTGGTAAACCCTGTGCCCAGGCTAGGGCTCTGAGTGCCCCCTCTGGCATGCATGCCATAGGTTCACCACCATGTGTCTAGAAGGTGTCCAAAGCCCCTTGGAACAAATTCTTATAGGCCTATAATTCTCCTCTGAAGTCCTGCTCAGATGTTGGCTTCTGATGCCCTCCAACAGTGACCAGTCTTCCACTCTCAGAGGTCATAGCAACCCTTTGTATCTCTCATGAACTTCCCATATATCCTTTTGTATTATACTTTGTATAAATATCATGCTCTTCTAATAGCTTTTATGTTCTATGAGGGCAGGAACTATTCCCTCTTCCCTCTTTATATCCCAGTGGTGTCTGCATGATAGGTCTTTGACAAAAGTTTGTTGAATATTAAAGAGAAATAGTCCCTTTAGACTTTACAGCAGCTGTGTAAAAGTGTGCCTGTTTCGCTATAGACTGCCAGCATTGGGATTTACCATCTTAAATTTAATTTGGGGAACTTGGGTGACTAATGGGTAACTGTAAGAAACTGACATTTCTTAAGTTCATCTTCACTTAAAACTATCTGGGGGACAGCTGGGTAGCTCAGTGGATTGAGAACCAGGCCTAGAGATGGTAGGTCCTAGGTTCAAATCTGGCCTCAGCCACTTCCTAGCTGTGTGACCCTGGGCAAGTCATTTGACCCCCATTGCCCAACCCTTACCACTCTTCTGCCTTGGAGCCAATATACAGTAAGGGTTTAAAACAAACAAACAACTATCTGGATGTTTGTAGTGTTGGATTTCTTTTGTAAATCTTATGTTCATATCCATTGACTATATAGGAAACCTATTTTGACAAAGAAACATTTTGTAAGTAACATAATCTTTTGTTTGTATGCATATAATTTCTTGAAAGTTAACAGGAAGGTTGTGAGGAAAGTCCAGGCCAAAAGGAAGTTGACAGTTATACTAAAGAGATTTGGCCTGTGTGTGGTTTAAACATTCTCCTGGTAATGAGAATTGTGTAAGTGCTATGTAGCACAGGCATTGTTACTCCAGCAAAGCAGTCTTCTGCTTTCCTCTACCTCTACCTCCTCTATTCAGAGCAGGAGGGACAGAACTGAGTTCTGGTCCTTATTGCCATAATGGCAGAGTGAGGACAGGTATACTAGCAAGGAATCAAGGAACCAAAGTTTTGACAGGTAATTGAGAGAGAGGGAACAGATAAAGAGTAACACCAATTCTCCCTCCCCCCAGGCAGAGCTATCTGGAATATGGAGTCAGATCTGACTAGAGCTGAAGGATAAGAGAAAAATCCCCTTCAGTCTCTTCTTTAGTTGATGTATTATAATCCCCCTTCTAGTACATTTAAGATGTTTGAGTTCTCAGTAAAGTAAACATAGCTATTTATTGGACAATGGGTTATGGTATAAATTAGGAAAGAAGAAACAGGAAGTTCCTGAGCTATCTCCCTCCTATAGATGTCTTCTAGGGTTTGAGGCACAAGTCTGGGGACTAAGTCCCAGATGATCTTAATGTCTTTGCAGGTTCAAGATGATGATATTTCTTGTCACAAAGCTATAACTTTGAATGAGTCTTCTGAAGGATAGGCTATAGTCTTCTCCAAAGGGAAAAAGTCTCTATCCCACCACCGTAAAACAGATGGTTATTCTGGATCTTTTTCTGCTCAACAAGGGACTTGTAGATTTGTAGCTAAGCAGGCTCAATGAGGATTTTGCTCCTTAAGTTAAAGAGAGAAAAAACCAGCAGCCTCTAAATGCTCCTTTTCTTAGCTGGAATGTTCCATTCTCCATCTCCCGTGGGTAGCCAGAGTTCCATCTCATTTTTTCATGAGATACCATTGCAAAATCCAGTCCTTGCATTCATTTTAGTATTTCTCTCTTCCACACAGGGCAGGATATTGTGCTGGCAGAGAGGATCCCAAGGCACAAGTCCTATTGTTTTTTGTTTGAAACCACATTGTGCAGAACTTTATCTTTATTTATTTTAAATCTTTGCTTTCTATCTTAGTAGCAGTTCTAAGACAAAAGAGTGGTACGGGCTAGGCAGTGGGGATTAACCCACTTGCTTAGTCCCATAGCTAGGAAAATGTCCCAGATCATATTTGAATGCAAGTCCCATTGTGCTAGGAGCAATTTTAATGAATTGTTTTGAGATATTTGGGGGGCATCCAATTCAAGATGTCTAATAGGTAGGTGATGTGAGATTGGAAGTCTGCAGAGGTTAGGTATAGATCTGAAAATCACCTACATGATGATGATAATTAGAGTTGATGATTCCACTGAGTGAGCTAGTATGTAGTGATAAAAGAAGGCTCAGAACAGACTTTGGAAGATACCCATGATTAGTAAGTATGGCCTGGATGAAGATCCAATAAAGAAGATTGAAGGGGGAGAGACTAATGGTATGAAAACCTTAAGAGGAGAGAGTATCTGAGAGAAAAGTAGAATCAATAGTATGAAAGGCCTGAGGGAGGTCAAAAAGGATGAGCATTAAGAAAAGGCCATTAGATTTGGCAATTAAGAGATGTGTGGTAACATTGGAGAGAGTAATTTCAGTTGAGTGCTGAGATTAGAAGCCAGCCTCTCAAGAATTAAGGATACTTGAGAGAATATGAAAGCATTAATAGTCAATACTTATAGATGATCTAGAGGCATCTGGTGGTATAGTAAGTAGAGGGCTGAGCCTGGAGTCTAGCCTTAGATAATTACAGGTTGTATGACTCTGGGCAAGTCACTTAACCTTTATTTGCCTCTATTTTCTCAAATGTAAAATGGGGATGATAATAGCATCTACTTTGAAGGGTTTTGGTGATGATCCAAAGAGATAGTACTTGTAAACACTTAGCACAGGGCCTGGCACATGTTTATATTATTTTATAAACTATACATACATATATATGCATATATATATATAATCTATAAAGTGCCATATAAATGCTTATTCCTTCTTTCTCATAAAAGGAAAGTTACAGGATTATGATAGTAGATATAAGGGGGTCAGATTAGGCATCTTGAAGGACAGGGTAGGTGGCATGCTTATGAGCAGCAGCCATTAGACAGGGAGAGACTAAAGATTTTTGAGAATGATAGAGGGGACGGTTTACTAGAGAAGATAAGATGTAATGAGACCCAGGGTCTGTTTAGAGGGATTTGTTTTTCATTTAAGAGTAAGATTTTAAAAGGCTTGCTGAGCTTTTAAATGTATTTCAGCCAACCCCCTCCGTCCCCTCCCTGTGGGAATGTATTTTTAAAGTTAAAATGATGGCCAATAAGAAAAATGACTTGATTGCTAAGAGTCTAGTTTTTATAAACTGTTTCTGGAACCCAGATACCAATACATAGTGTTGAAGTTTCTTTTTCTTCCTCTCCCTTTCAGGTGATATCAGACAGTTACCCAGCATTGAGCCTGGTAACTTGCTAAAGGACCTATTTGAGATCCTCAAATTAAGAAACTGTGCTGTGGAGCTAAAAACTAATCATAGAGCAGAATCTCAGCTTATTGTAGACAACGCAGCAAGGTATGAGTTCTACATGTGCCATTAGAAAACACTTAGGCTGAACTGCAATACCATATATTATACTCATAACTTTCATATTTGTAACTACTCTAAAATTTAAACATTTACGTGCCAGGCACTGTGCCAAGTGCTGAGGATGCAAATACAAAAAGGGAAACAATCTCTATTTTCAAGGAGCTTCTTTTCTAATGAAGATCAGATACATTTATAAGTATGCACAGAATAAATACAAAGAAACAAAGAGGGAAAAGGATAGATTGTATGTAAGCAGATAGGAAAATAGTCTAGTTAGTAGCAAGAATTTTTGTTTCCAACATACTTAATAATTGACATGTGTTCACTTAGTTTTCACTTAGTTTAATTGGATGCTGTTAAATGTTTGACTGATATTATGTCTATGTGATTCTAGAGTCAATAGTTCTTAATTGCGGAATTCACACATTGTTTATAATTGCAAATTCAGGGAGCTGCCTAGTCTTATTCTTTAATGTTTATGTAAGTCCTAGTCACAAGAGAAGTCTTTTTGGGTATAGTAACATTCTTGGTATATATGTTTCTGTCTTTGATCAAGAATCTCTACACGACAATTTCCAAAGTTTGATGCAGAATTGATAATTTCTGATGATCTGGCCAGCTCTATACAAGGTCAAAATAAGAAGTTTATTTTTGTCAGACTGCCTGAAGTTAACAGTCACTCTCAGTCATCTCAAGGGAACTATCGCTCTTGTAAGTGCAAACTGTTAGACAAAACTCTTGCTAATACCTTCACAATGTATTTGTATGTTTCGGTTATATGGTACATATAGTTGCTAAATGATTTCCTTATTCTAAAAAAATTTTATTCATTTATTTAAAGTATTTTTCCATGGTTACATGATTCATGTTCTTTCCCCTTCCTTCTTCCTTCCCCTTCCCCCTCTGAGTTGACGAGCAACTCCACTAGGTTATCCATGTATCATTGTTCAAAAGCCATTTCCATGTTATTCATATTTGCAATAGAGTGATCTTTTAACATCAAAACCCCAATCATATCTTTATCAAACCATGTGATTGATCATATGTTCTCCTTCATTTTCTGCTCCCACAGTTCTTTCTCTGGATGTGGATAGCGTTCTTTCTCATAAGTCCCTCAGAATTTTCCTGGGTCATTGCATTGCTGCTAGTAGAGAAATCCATTACATTTGATTATGCCACGATGTATCTGTCTCTATGTACAGTGTTCTCCTGATTCTGCTCCTTTTGCTCTTTTGCTCTTTTTGGAGGTCTTTCCAGTTCACATAGAAATCCTCCAGTTCAAATGATTTCCCCTTTAAACAGCTCATTATAATTTTAACAGATTGTTTTCAACATATATTGCTAAAAGGAAATACATTAAAAATAAAAATTTTAAAAGGTTGTTATTCATTGAAACAGAATAATGTAGGTCTTTTTAGGAAAAGTCTCTGTTATAGATGAAAGTAAAACCAAAGTAGTTCAAGATGATAGTAACTTGGATATTAATGTAGTGCAATTTGAATAGAGAATACATTTTTTACTTGCTTTTTTTTTATTGAATATTTGTTTTAGTAATGCAAAATCTGTTTTATTACTCTTCTTTTCCCATTATAATCAAGTATAGACAGTCAAAACACATTGACTGCCAAATCATATGTGATCCTGACTAATTTGACCTGGAATCTATGAATTTTTCATTTTGAGAATTCTTTCAGGAGGTAACTGGCAGATTCTACATTTTGCCTTCTGGTTCTAAGAGATCTGGGCATTCTATTTTCCTGATTTCTTGAAGTCAGATGCCTTGATGCTCTCTTTCTCTCTCTCTCTGTCTCTTTGTCTCTCTGTCTCTCTCTGTCTCTCTGTCTCTGTCTCTCTCTCTCCCCCCCCCCCCCCCCGTCTCTCTCTCTAATCATGGCATTTTAAGATATTCAATAAATTCTTGTTAGGTTATGTTATTCTAGGATTCAGGGTCAGGCCAAGGATCTTTCAAAGTTTCAGTGGTCTAAGACGAAGTATGATTAATGTCCCCTTTATCTACCCCCAATCTCCCTTGGTCTGAGCTTTGCAAGTTCCTGACCTTGATTTGGACCTGAGCAAGAGTATTCTACTGCCTGGACTCAGTTCCTGTAAGCCAGCTGGGAAGTCCTATGGTTCAAAGTGACAGATTTGTGGGCTCCCCTTTGGTTTGGAATTCCTGTCCTGGTTATTCTAATGTGATCTGGGCTCGATACTGGAAATGAATATTCTGTTGCTATTGCATCTGAACTTCCTTCTTTGTCTGTGTAAAAGGGAGATTAATAATACTTGAACTGCCTAATAGTAGCTCACAGCAGGGTACTAAGAAGAGGACTTTGAAATCTTTGCAGAAATATTTTATAGTACATGGTGGCATTGATAAATGCTACAAAGCAAATACAGGAAATCAAGGAAGGATTGTTTAAAGGGGACAATATGAGAAGGATTAATGAAGATGATTTGATGTAGCCCTTGGAACTTGGATAGGATTTTAACTGATAGAAATGGAAGTGAAGGGCATTTTTGGCAGTGAGAAAAGTGTAAAAATAGGAGAAGAGAAACCCTTGGCATATTTGTGTAACAGCAAATCAGCCAACTTGATAGAACTGTTGAGCATGTAAGAGGGAGTAGTAGATGACAAGAGTGGAAAGGAAGACGGCCCAGATTTAGTAAGGTATTGAATGCCATATTAGGGAGAGGGCCATACAATTTTTGAGCAGGAAATGACTGCTTAAATTATAGATTAAATGGATTTGTGTATACATACATGCTAGCCTAGAAACTTGATCTCCATTTATAATGTGTCTATATACATACATATACACACATGCTAGCCTAGGAACTTGACTTCCATTTATAGCATTATATCTGTGGGAAAGTGTGTTTTGATTTCTAAACAGTTTGAATAATTTTTTTTCTGTCTTATTAGACTTGCATTTTGCAGTTACAACTTTACTTGAAGGAGCAGCAGAACTAAAGGATGCAAAAACATCACAGTTCATTGCATTCAGAAAGTATGTGAAAAACTTTTAAAGGTGATTGAGTTCTTGGGGTTTGTAAAAAAATTTTCAGTATTTATGAACCAGATCTTTTGGTATAATGTGTAATTTGGGGAATTTCTGGGGAATGGTATATGGCAGTTTCTCAGAGATGCTTTACCACCATAATTGCTTTATTGACCTGGATATTCACATATCACATATTCGTATATGAATATTCATATATTCCTAGCCATAGGAATTTTAGGCCGAATTGGTAGTCTGTTGCTGAAAATTATTTTGTATTTACAGAAGGTAGTTTTGGGTTATGTTTAACTATTCATACCTTAATAAAAACATAATAGAAATATTGGAAAGGTGAACTGGTATGTGTTCTGGTATTTTCTAGGCAAGACTGTGACCTAATAAATGATTGCTGTTGCAAATTCTACTCACATCACTTACTCAAGTAAGTATTTTTTAGAGCTAAAACTGTCAGTACTCAATTTTAGCTGCCTTGAAGTTAGTCATTAAATATTTTTCACAGTTCTTGTCTTATTTAGCTACCTCTTTAAGGGGCCATTTACATATGCTGATATTAATTTGAATTTACTGTGGAAGTAAACAAAACCACCTTTAAACTGGTTATTTTTATATTATATTTTAGTAAATGGAGAAATCTGGAGTTTTAATCTCATTTTGTGGCTTCTTGCAATTTATTAAATTTCTCAGTGCCCTAGAACATATGTGGGAATGGGATTATTGCTGGAAATATGTTGGTGTGGCCCTAGGAAGTCAATGTCTTTGTATGCTGTGTGAACCCCTACCTTGAAAAACATTGCTCCTTTTCTGTGGTTGAAAAGGATGGAAACAAAGTGGTAACTATTGATTTCTGCATGGCTAAGCAAACTGTGGTACCTGACTGTAATAGGATATTACTGTGTCATAAGAAATGATGAATTTAATGACTACAGGGAAGCATGAAAAGACATAAACATAGATTAAAGTAAGAAGAACCAGAGAAGCATTTTGTAGGAAGATTTCAATAATGAAAATGAAAAGACTAAAAAGAAACTAAATACCCCGTGTTTATCATGATGGTGCTTGGCCCTGCAGAAGAGATGAGAAAATATCATTGTAGAGTTGAGGGACCATGGAGATGGAATATTATATATACACTCAGATATGGCTGTTAGTTGGTTTTGCTGAACTACTTTTTTTCTTCTTTAATAGGTAAAGATGGGAGGGATATACTAGGAAATGAAGGAGATGTAGAAACAAAAGATAATACATTTGTTTAGAAGGGAAAAGAAAAACGTAGGTGTTAAGTAGCCATTCTGTTCCTACATGGAGAGGATAGGCAAATTTCCCTTATAAGCCTCTTGTATGAACGTTCGAAGGGATTACCATTTTCAGGTTTATGGGAATTTGATCTCTAATGGGCAGTTTATCCTTGGGGGTAAGTGGCTTGAAGAAAGTGAAAAGCATTTAGGTAATGGGATGAGACAAGCTATGCTTGTCCAAATTTCCACAATTTCTAATCTCTATCTCTTTCCAACACAGAAATCACAAACATAGATTTATCTTCCAAAAAGGTGATAAAATCTGTTGCACCAGGAATGCTTACCTCTCAGACTTGATCACTCAAAATTCTGATAGCCTTCAAGATGAAGAATTGGAGTTGGTCCCTGCTGAAGATCCTGATGCTTTTTATCCTAGTAAAAAATCCCATGTTTTTGAAAAAGATATCCGGCTATGCAATGGAGAGATATTTTTCATAACAAATGTATGTGCTGAAAGAGAATCACACCATTCCTACTTCCTTGCATAATTTTTCTTTTATGAATTAATGAAATATATTCAAATTTTGGATAGGTCAAGAAAGCAAAGTAATGAAATTGTCATTTTGCATCTCTTGTCTAGCAGATCCTAGGGGTTGAAGGGAGAAAAGTAAAAAACACATGACTAAGTCTGGGAAAATTTAGGGTAAGGGTTAGATTTCATGATATTGTGAGATAAAAGGGTGTTAGAGCCTTATTTCTTCTTTGTGGTTCTAAAGCTGGTAATTTCTTTTTGGGTCATGGTTTCCTTATCAACAAAATGAGAGTATTATTCTAGATCACCTCTAAGGTCCTTCTGAGCTCTAAGTTTATAATTCTGTGACATTAAGATAGATAATTCTAAAGTATTCTATTTTATATATCCATGTTGTATAGATGACTAAATTTTACTGAAAAGAATCCATCTGAAAAAATAGGATTATTTTGCCTAAGAAGGGGATGGTACAATGGGGATGGTAGAAATAAGTCATGGTGTGAAAAATTAAATTTATGCCCTCCAAATTAGTAGGGGAAACAGGTAAAATCATTTTTAAAAATTACTTCAGCTATCAGAATTGAAACTTAAGTTTCAGGGTTACTTTTTTTGAGTTTAAAATATTTGGTGCAAACCTATTTCTTTGCTCTTGTGCTCTCTGAATAAAATTTTACAGCTAATGTCTTGGATATTATTTTATGTTACATATTATGAAGATTAACTTTGGAATTTGTGTAAATAAGTGTTCTTTTCTTTGGTTATAGGATGTGCAGAATAAAAATGGAAGATTTTTGACTATTAATAATATGGCTGGCTTAGAGGTTACTGTAGACTTCAAAAAATTAGCAGATATTTGTCATATAAGGCATGCTTGGGCAAAAACAATTCATACATTTCAGGTAAGATACAACCTTTGCAAGCTATTTGATAAAAATAGCACAGGACACAGTTGTAGTGTGTGTTGTGATAACTTCTGAGCCTTAGAATTATTGTTGGTTTTTTTATATATGAACATTTTAGGGGAAATTATTTCTTTATTTTCTTTATTTTTTTTAAAAATTTTATTTAATTAGTTAATTTAGAATATTTTTGCGTGGTTACAAGATTCATGTTCTTTCCCTCCCCTCCCACTAATCCCCTCCCATAGCTGACGCACAATTTCACTGGGTTTTACATGTGTCATTGATCAAGACCTTTTTCCATATTCTTCATATTTGAACTAGGGTGATCATTTAGAGTCTACATCCACAATCATATCCTTATCGGATCATGTGATCAAGCAGTTGTTTTTCTGTGTTTCTACTCCCACAGTTTTTCCTCTGAATGTGGATGTCATTCTTTCTCTTATGTCCCTCAGAATTGTTCTGGATCACTGCATTGCTACTAGTAGAGAAGAAGTCCATTACATTTGATTATACCACAGTGTATTAGTCTCTGTGTACAATGTTCTCCTGGTTCTGCTCCTCTCGCTCTGCATCACTTCCTGGAGGTTGTTCCAGTTCACATGGAATTCCTCCACTTTATTATTCCTTTGAGCACAATAGTATTCCATCACCAACATATACCACAATTTGTTCAGCCATTCTCCAATTGAAGGGCATCCCCTCATTTTCCAATTTTTTGCCACCACAAAGAGCGCAGCTATGAATATACTTGTACAAGTCTTTTTCCTTATTATTACTTTGGGGTACCAAACCCAGCAGTGCTATGGCTGGATCAAAGGGCAGGCAGTCTTAGTGTCCTTTGGGCATAGTTTGAAATTGCCTTCCAGAATGCTTGGATCAGTTCACAACTCCACCAGCAATGCATTAATGTCCCAATTTCATCACATCCCCTCCAACATTTATTATTTTCCTTTGCTATCATGTTAGCCAATCTGCTAGGTGTAAGGTGATACCTCAGAGTTGTTTTATTTGTATTTCTCTGATTATAAGAGATTTAGAATACTTTTTCACGTGCTTATTAATAGTTTTGATTTCTTTATCTGAAAATTGCCTGTTCATGTCCCTTGCCCATTTATGAATTGGGGAATGGCTTGATTTTTTTGTACAATTGGTTTAGCTCCTTATAAATTTGAGTAATTAGACCTTTATCAGAGGTTTTTGTTATAAAGATTGTTTCCCAATTTGTTGCTTCCCTTCTAATTTTGGTTGCATTGGTTTTGTTTGTACAAAACCGTTTTAATTTAATGCAATCAAAATTATTTATTTTACATTTTGTAATTTTTTCTAACTCTTGCTTGGTATTAAAATCTTTCCTTTTCCAAAGATCTGACAAGTATACTATTCTGTGTTCACCTCATTTACTCATAGTTTAGAATTAGTTATTTAAAAGTAAATATAACAGACTTGTTTCTTTTCTCCTTGGTTTGACACATTTTAAATCTAATAGTCATATTACTCATAAATTACTAAGAATTTCTTATATCTTCACTTATTTCATTGACTTACACCCTTTCAATTAAAATGTTAAGATAGAAACTGTTGTCAGTGTGATTTAGCAGCTGGCTAGGTTTAATATGTAACAAGATGTTAGGTTGACTTTTTCATATAGTAAGATTGAGGTTGATTTTATCATGTTGATTGGAATTTAGGACTCCTTTTACCTTCAAAGACTTCTTATCCTTCATACCCTAATGTATTTTGTGATCCATTGACATTGATCTTCTTGCTGTTTTTTTAAACAAGACATTCCATCTTCCAGCTCCATTTTATGCCTGGAATCTCTCCCTCTTCAGTTTTGAATCCTGGCCTCCTTGGCTTCCTTCAGGCACCAACTAAAATTCTGCCTTCTATGGGAAGCCTCTCCTGATCTTCTTTAATGTTAGTGCTTTTCCTCTGTTAATTATCTCCAGTGTAACTGATATATATCTTTGCTTGTACATGGTACTTTCATTACACTCTGATATCTTTAAGGGCAGAGACTTTGTTCCCCCTTTCTTTGTAACCCTAGCACCTAGCACAGTGTCTGACACATAGAAGATGTTTAATAAAAACCTTATTGATTGACTGGTTATTAATAGATTACTTAATTTTTTCCCCTGGAGAACTTGTCCATATCCTTTGATCATTTAATTAGTTGGAGAATGATTCTTGTATGTGCTTATACTATAGTACCCAGAACTGAATACTGAATTCCATATGTATTCTGACCAAGGATTATCTCCTCCCTCATTCTTATGAGGGACCCTTTTACTTTCTCCATGTTTTGTTTTGTTTTTAAACCTATCCCTTCTATCTTAGAATTGAGACTAAGTATTGTTTCTAGGACAGAAGAGCAGTAAGAGGTAGGCAATTGGGGTTAAGTGACTTGCCCAGGGCCACAAAGCTAGGAAGTATCTGAGGCCATATTTGAATCCAGGACCTCCTGTCACCCAGCCTGGCTCTCTATTCACTGAGCCACCTAGCTGTCCTGCTTTCTCTATATTTTAAAGAATTAAAAAATTACAAAATGCTCAGATTAACAAAATAAAGAGATCTCAAATAACCAAGTCCCAGAAAAATCAATTTGATAGGCACCAAATGAACTCTTTAAAATTTCTTTAAAACACTCTAAGACCAGATAGATTTACAATTAAATTATATCAAGCATTCAAAGAACAATTCCCGAATTATACAAACAGAAAGAAGTAAGAAATGATGCCATCAAGCCAAATTAGTTCTATGATAAATTGGTCTTGATAATTAAAACAAGGAGAAGAAAAAATGAAGAGAAAAAACCTTATAAACCAATATTCCTAACAGACAATGATGTAGAAAATGTTAAGATAATAGGAAAGATGCTACAACAGCATATCAGAGGGATCAAATGCAATGACCATTTGGATTTATGCTAATAATGCAAGATTGGTTTAACATTAGGAAGAATATAAACATAAAATATCATATTAATAACAACAAAATATCACATGATTTTGTCAATAGATACAGAAGCACTTTTGACAAAATTCAACATCCATTTCTATTAAACACCAAAAAAACAGGAATAAATGGACCTTTCCTTAATATGTTAAATAATACCTATCTAAGATCAAGAGCCAGAGGTAATGAGAATAAATTTTCGTAATCTTTCAAGTAAGATTATGGGTAAAACAAAATATCTATTTTCTATTTGATATAGTACTAGAAGTGCTAGAAATCTCATTCTCAGATACCACTTTCTATATAAATGATAGCTATTTCTCCCCCTACCCCCCATCTCCTCTAGGAGAACACAGCCTCTGCCTCTATGACCTTCAGCTTCTTGATTAAAATGTCATCACTTTTTTGATTCGTCCTGGCAGTGCAGGATAGTCAACAGAAAGCAGCCTGAGAGTCAGAAAGACTGAACTTCCAGTTCTGCCCTTGACCCATGCTGTCTTAGTGAGTCTGGACAAAGCCTTCATCTCAGTGCGAGGCAGCTCTCTTTGTTGCAGAGAAGGTACTGACCCTATTGCACTGATGTAGGGATTTTACCCATTCAGGGCTTTCCCTGTATGCTAGTTACAGGTCTGATTCTTTCCCTTTCCTATCCTGGTAATCTCATTTCTGTCCAAGGGAAGCTTTACTAAGGCCTGGGAAGTTCTCTGTTATTTCTTGGGGTTGTGAAGCAGGAAGCCTGATGTGCTTCTTGTCCTTAGGTTAACAGATGGCTATCTCAGCACCCAAGCAGGGAATCACCAGCTCTTTGCTTCTCTTTCATCCTTCTCTGGGTCATTCCTAAAGGACAAGTTAGTGCTTCCTCTTCAATCTCTTCAGCTCCTTCCTGTTCAGGAAAAGCCATAGTTTGTCTTTTAGCTCTGAGTATTGGCTTTCCCTGGCCTCCCTCTTCTGGGTGATTTTTTTACTCTCCATCTTCCTGGCAAGGGTCTGTCTCTTCCACTTGATTGGTTTTTTCCCCATTGTAGCTTCTCTTGCTTTTTGGTTTTTCTTCCTTTTTTCCTCCTTTAAAAAAAATTTCTTGAAACATTCATGTTCTACTAATCTAGAGCATGGGGAGGAATCCTGTATTCTCTTTGCTTTTCCATAAGGGAAATTGGTCCCTCCTTGGAACATAATGGCAGAAATGCAAATATCTTGTGCTTAATGTTAAAATCTCCCCTTTTGAAAAATACATGTACAAAAATATTCATAGCTGCGCTTTGTGGTGGCAAAGAAATTGGAAAATGAGGGGATGCCCTTCAATTGGGGAATGGCTGAACAAATTGTGGTATCTGTTGGTGATGGAATACTATTGTGCTCAAAGAAATAATGAACTGGAGGAATTCCATGGAGACTGGAACGACCTCCAGGAATTGATGCAGAGTGAGAGGAGCAGAACCAGGAAAACTGTAGCATCCCAGGCATCTTAGCATCTTGGAAGTATGATTGATGTATTGATATTGTATCCTGTATATGCATTTACCAAACACATGGTCAGACCTCTTAATGTTCATTGTATGGAAAGGGACAGTCCAAAGGACTAGTATAGGAATGGGCAAATTCATGGGCTGGGCCTTGAGGCCCACACTGCCTTGGCTCAGAGTACTATTTATTTGCAAAGCTTGAGTAGATTAGGGCGTTGACATCCATGCCTGGGCTCATTCATCTGCAAATCTGCAAAGTGCCTTTTGGATTAATCTCCTCCTCCTTGATCTTGTCATTGTCAATTCAACCAATGTTAAGACCTATGCCATGTTACCTTTGGGTTGATCTCCTCCTAATCCACATTCCTAAAACCTCCAATAAATACTGGGGAAAAGGCAGGAATCTCTTCTTCCCTCCTCTTCTCTTACACTCTTACTTCCTTGTATCTTCAAACTGCTCTGTCCTACCTTTTGCTGTTGTTCCTTGCGACAAAGTCGCCCCCATACTTCCTATTTATGTTCAGTCTCCCTTGATTATAGGAAGTATTAAGGAGTTGGTACTCCCCACCTTTTCTCTTTTTCCCCATATTTCCTTGGAGTTCGCGTTACTCCCCATATCTTCTAACTCGTTGTCCTTGAGTCTTTATTATTCTCCCATTTCCTTAGTCTCCCTTCTCCATCTCAAGTTATTACATACACATAAATAATATAGGGCTCCTGTGGGAGTTGCTATAAAAAATTGTACACAGAGACTGATACACTGTGGCACAATCGAATGTAATGGACTTCTCCATTAGTGGCAATGCAGTGATCCTAAACAACCTGGAGGGATCTATGAGAAAAAACATTATCCACGTTCAGAGGAAAACCATATTCCAACAACATGGAAATAGGTTCTGATCAAGGACACACGTAATACCCAGTGAAATTGCGTGTTGGTTGTGGGAAGGGTTGGGGTGGGGGCGAGGAAAATAATGTGATTCTTGTAACCAAGGAACAGTGTTCTAAATTGACTAAATAAATTAATTTTAAAAAAATCTCCCTTTTGTTGTGCTGATGGATATTTTTAGTCTTAAAAAAAAAAAGCTGGGATTTTTTCTTTTAGCCAATCCTTTGCCTACCAGAAGCCTTTGCTGTTAGTGTCTTTCTTCTGCTGATGGTATGCCTGTCTCAGGTTTCTCCCCACTCCACTCCATCCTTCATTTGGCCACCAAAGTGATTTTTCCAAAGTTCAGGTCAATAAACTTCAGTGGCTGCTTCCTGCAGCCTCTAGGATCCAGTCCAAATGCTCTGCTTGACATTCACTTCCTTTCTCACCTCACCCCTTTTCTCCCACCTCATTCTTACACACTCTCAATTATCTTGCATATATCTTGTTGGCACATGTTTTTTCTGTTGTCTCCTGCCTTTAGACTGGGAGCTTCTTGAACAGGGACCATTTGTTGCCCTTCATGGACACCTCACTGCTCACCCAATGCTCAGTAGCACATAGTAGGCCTCAACAGCTCATTTTCCCCTCTTAGTAATCCGACAGCCACACTCTACCTCCCTCCTGCCTGAACCAGGCTCCTATCTACCTACTCTAACCATTGATTCTGCCCATTAGTTTAATTAATTTATTTTTCCTTACTTGCTTTGCCATTATCTTCTCTTGCTTATGACATTCTCTCTTAGATCCTTTCAGAAACCTCTGAACCAAATCAGGAAATAGAATCTGAACCTGCAAGTTTTCCTCAGTCTCATCCAAGTTGCTAACCTCTTCATGTTTATTCTCTGACCTGGCCTTTCATAAGCACAAACATCTCCTAGATCACTTCTTCTCTGTCTCATGCTTTGCCTATAATCTCCCAAGGAGGAACCCAGTTCTGAAATCCCAGATTGACTCCAGATGTTATCTCTGATGCTTTAGCTTTGTTACCTTTAAGAAGATAGTTTTCTACATTTCCCAGTCTACTTGCTGATTATATTTAATATTTATACTAAACTAACTTTTTTTTGATAGAGAGCTGGCCTCAGATACAAGAAGACTTGAATTCAAGTCTCACTTCTGGGTCATTAGCTTTGTGACATTGGATAAGTGAATTAACTTCTTAGAGCTTTTGGCAGCTCTAAAAAGATAAATTGGCAACAAAGCAGTGGCCTACATTGATAAAGGGAGTTTCTTTATCCATTAAATCACAGGGCCAGTCTCCATCCCCTGATTATTTTCGAGTCCATAAAATTAATCCAGTGGAGTTTTAGAAAGGAATGAAATTACAGATTGATTTTTTGGTTTTCCTTGGACTCCAGGTTTACCTGAAAACCCTTCCTACTGTAATTTTTAATTGGAAATTTTCTTTCAGGGATCAGAAGAGGACACAGTGGTCTATGTCACTGGAAAAGCCGGTCGACAGCACTGGCAGCATGTTTACACGGCTATAACCCGGGGTCGCTCCCAGGTGTACGTCATAGCAGAAGAGTCCCAGCTCCGGAAAGCAGTGAGGCAAAGCAGTTTTCCCAGAAGAACTCGTTTAAAACATTTTTTGCAAAGGAAGTTTGCTGATAGCTATGCATTTCCAAAGGAAGCATCATCCCCTTCCACAAGCCATGGAGAAAGTAAGAGCTACAGCACCCAACCTACAGCAACTCCCTCAGAGCTGCTCTTATCTGGAACTGTTGGAAACACCTTTCTTGAAATGCGTGGCTCTGAAGATAAGGATGTGACATTAATTACTAGAAGAGGAGAAAAACTGTTTTCATTTGAGGAAACCGAGGAAGATCCATTGGAGTTAAGAGGTACAAAGAGAAGGACCACAAATGACTGTGAAAGCCCAAACAAGTTACTTCTGGTAAGAGGCCCATTAGTCAACTTCAGTTTTTTTACTAATGTTGGTGCTTTTCTAAATGCACATTTCCTGCAACAGGAAGAGTCAGCACAGTGGAGTGAATAAAGGAGCAGCTTTGGATTCAGGTCCTGCCTTTGGCACAGATTGGCTGTGCAGGTGGTGTGTAATTTTATTAAATCAAAAATAGTAGGGGGAAAAGATGGAAAAATAGAGAGAAAAGATGGGAGAAAAAAGAGAGAGCTACAGGTTACTTTCCTGTTTGCTCCATTTAGCTGCTCTTCTTTGGCCATCATTATAATATAGTGGGAAGTCCAGCCAGCAACAAACATGGAAGAGAAGAGAGCAAAATCCGCTCTTGCCTTAGTTTATCAAACTTTTTATCCACCCACTAACTCTCACCAAAAAAAAAGCCAACCGTGGCTTTCTATTTTGCCTGGACCGTCTAGGGGTGTGTGCAGGGGACATCCTCCCTGCCCCTTCTGGTGAACTCTTGACTCTATTGCTGCCTTTCTCTGGCTACCATTCTATCCTTGTGACCCTTCACATAATTCTCACCTCTGGGTCAAATTCAGGCTCATGCCAGGTGTGAGGGTAGTCAATAGGAGATGACGTCACCTGCTCCACTCCAGAAAGGGGGAAGGTAAATTTCCTTGGCATGGGTGGCAGGGGCCATGGGCATGACCCCTGGCTTACTGGGGCCTGGGGGATAGCTGAAGGTGATAAACACTCTGAGGCTGGCTATGAATGACAGAAGAGCTTGCACCCTGCTTTGGGAGAGGGAGTTTTCACACTAAATGATCAGATTAGGTCATAAAGGAAAAAAAGATGTTCTTTTCTTTTCTTTGTTTTGTTCTTGTTTTGATTTATTTAGTACATATAATTTCATTAGTTCACTCAATGCTTAATTGTCTTTCCCTACCTTGCTTGTTCCTATGAAGGGCATCCTGAATCCTTCATCCTCCCACCCATCCAAATTGTTGCTGAGGCCTGTTGATCACATCTCTCCAAGGCATCCCTTTCTCTTCTCTGGTACTGCCACTGCTCAGTCCCAGGGTGTCATCACCTCATTCCTGGATTATTGCTTGAGGCTTCCTTCCTCAGCTCTTTCTCCACTCTCCTTTGTTCTTCATTCAGCCACTAACCTGATTTACCTAACATGGGGCTCTGATCCTGTCTCTCCTCTACTGCTGTAAATGGTTGGAAGCATGACAGCTCATCACTTCTGGAGCTGTGGTTGATTACAGCCCTGATCAGAACCCTTAGTCTTTGAAAATGCTTTTGTTTTGTGGTCTTGGGTTATCAGTTATTCTAACTCTGCCTCACTTCAGTCTGAATTAGTTCATATAACACTTCCAAGGCTTCTCTGAGTGCATTCCTTTCCTCATCTCTGAGGCTGCAATAATATTCTGTAACATTCATATGCCATAATTTGTTCAGCCCTTCCTCAGTGGATGGACAACCACTTTGTTTCCAGGTCTTCGCTATAAAAGAAAGTACTACCTAAATACTTTTGTACACCCAAGTCTTTTCTTTATTTTTTGTTTTTTGTTTTTATCTTTTTCATATATTCTTAGGTATGGTATTCAAAGTATATGACTTTAAGGGTATTGAGTTCCAAATTGCTCTCCAGAATGGTTCAATCAAATTTTACCTCTGCCAGCTGAATATAAGGCTCTCACACCTCTTCCAACAATTGTCATTATTTTTTCTGATCTTTGCCGTTTGATGAATTTGAGGTTGAAACCTGAGTTGCTTTAATTTGTGTTTTTCTTTATTAGTGAGTTAGAGCAATTATTTTTTCATTATTTGACCATTTGACCAGTCTATTAGAGAATTTCTTGTTCTTAAATATCTTAGACATCAATCATTTGAGTTACTTGCAGTAAAAATATTTTACTAGTTAATTGTTTCTCTTCTAATTTTAACTGCATTAATTTCCTATATTATTTTCTTAAAAAAATTTAATCCTCTTAAAATGGAAAGGATCTGAAAAGATCACTTGCTCATCTTGTCTTTTTCTTGTTAGCAACTGCATATAATTTCTTTGAAGCCCCTTAGACATCCTGAATCATTACTTCCATCTAAAGGCAGCAAAATATAATAAGAAAAGTGGATAAAGTCTATTCCTTCCTTGTTCTTTTCCTTTCCATGCAGATATAAATTTTCTATTGAAATATTTGGCCTTTTTCTATAATCAAGATGTTGTTTTTATAACCTGCTACATGGAACAGATGAGCCAATTCCAAAGGTTAAGGGCTTTTCTGAAACTATCTTGTTTCTTATGCTCTGGAATTTGTCTAGATGGCAAGATGGGATTTAAGGTACCCAGATATCTTCATCATCCTCCCATCATCAATTGATGGTACCTGAACAAGAGGGATTTTGGCTTTGAGTTTTATTCTTCTGAGAGGTAGTGTTATAGAGTAGCTAATGAGTTAGCCTTGAATCTAGGAGGACTTAAACTGGCTTTGAGGATGCCTTTCTATCTCTGCTAGTTTATCCTTAAATGTAATGGACCTTGTTCTCCATGACTGTGATCACTGAATAAGCAGGTAGAGAATAAACCTTGGAGGTAAGGAGAGAGATTCAGGCTGGCCAGATAAATTAGAGCATCATCTGCATAGACATAATATTTGTATTCAAGGGAACTGATGAGATAACCAAGTGAAACTGTATAGAGGGAGGGAGGGAGGTAGTGACCCAAGAGTGAGCCTTATGGACATTCATGATTAGTGGGGTGACCTGAATAAAGATCTTGCAATGGAGCTGTGAGAAGGGATGCTGTAGCAATGGAGGAGAACCAGGAGAGAGCAGTGTCACAAAAACCTTGAGTGAAGAGTGCCAAGATGAGGCTGGCTAATTGTCACAAGCCTCAGAGGTCAGGAAGGAGGAGAATAGAGAAATTGATTTGGCAGGGAGATCACTGGTACCCTGGGCCAGAGGAGGGAACACTGAGGTCCAAAGCTAGGCTGCAGAGTTCAAAGGAGTAAGAGAAAAGCCAGTAGAGACATCACCTAGCCTTTGAAGATAGTTTAGCTAGAAAAAGTAGAGACATGCCCTGGCATGCTAGCTGGTGCGATGCACATAGTGAGGCTCTTTTAGACTGGGGAGACACAGGCATGCCCGTAGGAAGTCAGGACACAGTGAAATGTAGGGATGTGGAGGGCTGTCTTGGAGAATGGGATCACCTGGACTTGGCAGAGGATCATCTCCTGTGAGACTTGTGAAGAGTAGAGTGGAGGCAAGTATCTTAGTGCCTTGAGATGAGAATAGGGGAGAAAAGGGAGCCTTTGAAGTATGGCCCCAGTTCTTCCAGAGAAATGATGCAAGTTTCTCCACTGAGCAGGGGAAAAGCCATGACAAGTTTAGAAAAACTACTGTGGTGAGTGAGACAGTGAGTCCATTAAGGAAGTATAAAAGGATAGCCATGCCAAGGTGAGGGCCTAGTAGAAGTTTATAGTATAAACTTTTAGTGGAACCAGTTAGCACTGTTTTGTGATTTTTCTCTATCATTTAGTAATGTGAGAGCAAAGGCAGCAGACACTGGGAGTAATTTAGTACTAACAATTGGCAGGGCATGATCTTCAGTAGGATGAGGGGGCAAAGGACTTGAGCATAGTGTAGAGTTAAATTATAAATGATGGCAAGATCCAAGGGTATGAGCATCTCTGTACAGGCGAGATAGGGTTGAGGAACAAGTCATAGGAGGAAAGGAAATGAAACTAGCATTTATCATTGGCCACTATGTGCCAGGCACTGTGCTAATTACAACTGTCTTCTCATTGGATCCTCACAACAATCCAGCAAAGTGGTGCTGTCTCTAATAGCCCCTTTTTACAGTTGTGGAAACTGAGGCAGACAGTGATCAAGTGAATTGCTAGCTAGTAAATGCCTGAGACCATATTTGAACTTGGATCTTCATGACCCCATGCCTAACACTCCACTCTCCCTATTTCACTGCCTCTAGGTAGGTAAGTAAGGAACTGTGAGGTTAGGGCACTGAGGGAATATCAACACTTGTGTTAAAATCCCCTAGTATGAGGGCAGGAGTTGAGAAGGAGAGAGATTAGAAAGGAACTGAACTCACTGAGGAATGAAGGAAAAGTTTCTAGAAATCACCAGACATTATTGGTTGGGTGATAGATGTAGATTGAATTAAACTCAAGAAGAGAGATCATGGGAGAGGGAGGAAGGAGTCTTTCAGCTCCCTCACTCTGGGATGGGAATATGAGTGAAAGTAGAGCCAATTCTAGGGAGAGTGTCACCATCACAGGGCCACAAGATGGAAGGAGGAGGATTAAAGAGAAAACTAGTTTGTTAACTGTGGAGTAGAGCCTGGTGGGAGGCGTGAAAGAGGTATTGATGGCATTGGTTTGAGGATACTACAAACAAGTGTGAAGCTTGGATTTTGCTCTCCCCTGTGTGAGTAGGGAGCCAAGGATTGAGGATATGAAAACGCAACTAAAAAATCTCAATGTGAAGAGAGAAGTAAGATGGGATAGCATCCATTAGGCAGAACCACTTGATAGCAAAAACTTTCACCAGAGGTGAAATCAGAGACCATTTACTTTTACTCTTGCATTGTGTAGAATGAATATCCATGCATAAAAACAGGATTATTGCTGTCTAGCTATCACATTCCCTGACTATTCTGGCCATATTTGATTATTGTATTTATTTATCAATAATGAAGTATCTAAAGAGTAAAGTTACTTTTTTGGATAACGAGTTTCTTTGATTGAATTAGTTAAAATAGTTACTTAAAGAGCAATAATAAAGAGATTTTTCTAAAATAATGAAGTATGTAAATCACATTGCTTTCACCAAACATTATTGTTGGCATTTTAGTGAGAGTAAAAAGGTTTTTTTTGTTTTTGTATACTATTATTTATAAATAACTTTGAAATAATTGGTTTTTTTGTTTTTCACATCCTGTCCTTTCTATTGTCTATATTTCATAAGGTACATAAGTAGAGTAGCATAGCTTGTGTATTTTTATATAGCACAGATTTTATTTATGAATACATTCACAAATTAGAGGTTTATGTTTAAAAATTATTTGATTGGAGTTGCATGAGAAAAAAGAGTTTGGAGATCATGAATGATTATATTCATGTTCACTCTGTTAAGCATTACAAAAATTTTTACCTTGGCTTATAATTATTAGTTTTAGCTCACAACTTTAGAGGTTGAGGCTGCCAGAAAGGAAACTGCTTAAGGGGAAGGAGGGGGAAATCAGATTTCGTAATAAATATGGAAAGTTGATTTAACTTTTGTGGCATTAACATTATTTTCTTTTTGACAGGGGGAAGAAACATCTCCACTTGTATCTGCCAGATTTCAAAATATGACACTGAAAAACTTGACTCCCAAGCAGCTTTTCAAAACTACCGGAAGGGAAGAAACTTAATTTATGGTTGAACAAAATGATTACAATATATTTTTATCTTTGATGAGGAAATTGATTATCAAACTATGAAGGTGAACTTAACCAAGAATTTTTGGATTTTACAGAATCTGATGTAACATAATGAATGTCATGAAGCAGTGGCTTTTTTAAAAAGTGAAATTTAGTACAAAAATCAATCTTCTAACTTTATTTGAACATTTTCATATTTTTAGGATCATGGCTTAATTGGCTAGCATAATTATGGTCAATGTTTGGCTATCTTTGATAATATGGTTTAGTTATTAGATTAGCACAGAAAGTTAGAAATTATGTGGGGGTGTTGACCATAGAGTTTTAAAACAGACACATAAGAATTGTTTTACCACAGGAATGTTGCCTCCTTTAAAAAATGATTCAACTGTTGAGGCCACACACTTCTCCAAAACTATGCCAGAGCTTTTCTTTGGATACTGCCTTGAGGATTTGTTGTTATGGTCTTCTGAATGTCTAAAATAATTGCTAACTTCTTTGTGGTTGGATATTTTTAAAAGAGTGACAAAATCTTTTGGAGCCAAAACTGGTGAGTCAAGAAGCTGATCAGCCTGTGGGTAATGCTACTTTTAGTAGGTGAAACAAAGGGTGACCTTAAGCTGTGCCTCAAGGCAGTGTCAAAAATGGCATTCAAAAAATGTTTTGAGGAAAGGTTTTAGAATGTATTGTAAGATTCTTTTCTTCTACCCCAAATGGACAATTACCTCTGGAATTTTATGTTTCTTTAGGCGAATACAATTAAGTTTATATCTCTTAGGCAGCCTTCATCTGATGTTGTAAGAGAAGATAACCCCAAGAACATGTTGGGAAAAGCTAGTCTAGGATTAGAACATGAATCTTGAATAAATAGATACAGATTTTTAAAACATTTCTTTAAAAAAGAGTGTTATGTGACTGTTTCTATGGTAGAATCATGTATTATACCATATAATTGCTAATGTCTTAATATATATTATGTAAGATATAGATCTAGTTAAAATCAAATTTTAAAATATCGGAAATTGTTTGGATTTTAGACAGTTTACAATAATAGAATATAATTAGAAAAGAAGTCTGATATCCACTCCAACCCCTAGCCTACCCCTAGTGATAATTATCATCTAGTATTTGCTTGAAAATCTTAAGTAAGGGGAACCATGTAAGACCTTCCATGGGGGGAAACCTTCTCTGTGCCTCCGCAGGTAGCTCATTGCACTTGTGCATGATTAATTATTAAGATGTTTTTATTTACAAGTCTAAATGTACCTCTCTCCAACCTCTTCCTCCCTTGTTGCTAATTCTGTCATTTCTTATCCAATACAGCTCCCTTAAGATATTAGACAGCTTTCGTGTCCTTTCTAAGTCTTTTCTTCAGCAGGGTAAATGTTGAAATCCTCAGTTCCTCTTTTGATCCTTATAGGGCATGACTCAAAGTTCTTCAATATCTTGCTTATTCGTTCCTTTGGATACACTACAGTTAACAGTGTTCATTCTAAAATGTATTACCTTGGTTTTATTTTTTTCTTCATGTGAATGGTTTTCAAGTCAAAATTTCCAGTTATTTACTGACTTCGTTGATTTAAAAAAACAAATTCAGGTCGTCACATTTATTCTAATTAAATTTCATCTTTGTTGGTTTTGATTCATTCACTGTTTGGATTCTAGATTAAATTCCATATGATATTTACACATCCAGAAAGTCAAGAATGTGGATAATTTGTGTTCATTTTAATAGAATTTGACTAGATAAATTAGATGCTTCTGTATAAAAGTTGCTAAAAGTGTGTTGTGCATTGCAGATAGTAAGTGCTTAATTGTTGGACTGAATTGAAAGTGAAAAAAACCCCACAGCCTTTCATGGTCAAAATAATTGCCCTTGTTAAAAAAAAGATGGCATAGTAGTTATACTTGTTTTCTGTCACTTCATGGTTTACCATCACAATCTGTATCATATAAAGTACTTGGACAGACTAGATTTTTGGAAGTCCTGAATCATTTTAAAAGATTTCTGTTTTTAAACCTCATTCACTTAAATGAAACTGTCAATCTTGTTTTATGTCTGATTTGTGTTCTGCAGCATCCAACCAAAATGGATTTAAGTCTCAGATAGTTTATACTCAATACCAGACTTTGTCTTTTTTAAATTACTGTTTATTCCACTGTGTACAGTTTGTTTTTTTTTTCATACAAATTTGCAACAATTCTGAGTTCCCAAAAACCATACATAGACGATAAATATCATGCTATTAAAGTATTAAATTTGTACAAAAATACTTTACAGTTTAATACTTGTTTGTTACAAATAAAAATACATATTTAAGTGACTCATGATTCTTTCAAACATCATTCTACTTGAATTTTCTTTTCTTGCCCTGGCAGTGTTGAATGAAGAAAACATTTGTGTGTGCACAAAAGGAAGGTGAGCTTTTTCATGAAAAAAGGGTAAAGAAGATAGTGATATTTTGTCTTTAAGTGGTGTTTAAATTTTTAACCTAAACCAAAGGGGTTAGAAAATGACTATTTTGTTAATGAAGGTCCTACAGTCGATATATAGATCTAGTTAATTTTTAATATTTAACAGATAACAGTTATTACCGTGACTACTCAAAATATCTGAACAACTGAAAACAGTTGCTCAGGAGGATAAGAAGCAATTGTCACCATTTATTGCTTTGAGGGGTGGTAGGAATTGGCAATGCATTTTGTAAAATGTATTTACAATCTCTATAAGTGGCATGGCTCAGAACAAAATAGATTTCAGTGGAATTTCTAAGTACATGTGCTATACGCCCCTCAATCTGTCAAAACAACATATATAGTGATATGGATTTGATTTGCCTGGCATTAAGTTTGCCTCATTTGAATACACTTTATTCTTTGTTACAGGTATTTAAGTCTTTTTTTTTTTATGAAAAAGGGAAAATGAATTTAAAAACAAACCCTCAGATTGAGTTTTTTGTGGACTCTAGTCCTTTTTTCAGAATTTTTCAGCTACTTAAGGGAAAAAAAAAATCCCCATCCTTTAAAAAAAAAAAAGTTACAGATCGCAAGACATGACCTGTTAAGTATTTTCTTGCATAGGGAATAACATACATCCTAGTAATTGTTCCTATACTTGGGCAATACATTTTACCATCACCTACCACAGCCTCCTACGTGCATGTATGTGGAAATACTTTAATAAAACTTAATTTTATATCTGTGCCCCTCCCATTGTAGCAGACCAAGAGTTCACAAAACACTCCCCATAATAAAGCTAAATTTACAAAGAGCCTTGTTCATACAGTTTACTGTTAGGTTAAGACCCAGTAGCCAGCTGGTTTAAAAGTGAATTATAAGATACTATCATAAAGGATAGTTTAGAAAATGAGATTTGTTTTTCTTCTCAAAACTAGTCATATTAAGACGAAAGTATGAAATTAACCTTTTCAAAGATCCTTTAGTTTATTAATGGGAGGGAAGAAAAGACTTACCTACTTTATGCTATCTTTTTTTGCTCTATCATTGGGCTTGGCCTGCCATTTTTCATAGTGGTCACCAGAAAAACCTCCAATTTTAAAAGAATAGTGAATATGAGCCATGAGAGACATTTAAAAGCCCCTGTGCTTTACAGTTAATGCCACATGATTGATCTGTGCCTTAAATGTCACAGATATCTTAAAGGGATTTTTTTTAGCACCATGTATATATTGTCCTTTGTTGTTTTATAAAAATCTTTGCTATAATGTATTAGTGGGTTCTCGTGTCTCTAGACTACCACCATGTCCAGATTGTTGAAAGAAAGCTCTGTTCTGGTCACCCCATTCTCCACCCGGTAAAGTACGTTGTTGATCTGGGACTACCTTCTGAGAAGCCAGGGGGTTTCTGCTAATAACCAGGTCCAACTTATTGCCAGATTCTGCTATGAGGGGTACGACGAGGCAGCAGTCAAAATCTCTTGTACGGACGTGATTAACCTGAAAGGTCAAGAATGTCAGTTTTGACTTACTATTTGAGTCATAAGACAACACAGTTGAACCCCAAACATACAACTTTGAGATGAAACCAAAAGTTATTTTTAAAATGTGGAGACAGAAGAAAGCAGTGCAATGGGTATAAAAAAGGAGAAAGTCTGAAGACAGAAGGTGTTACAGTGGTGGTAAGTACCTCCTTCCAAGGTACTAACAATCTCTTAATTGTTAAATCCAGTGGCTGTTTCTCATTCCTTATCTTTAAAAAAAAATCTCATCAGCTTTTGTCTCTGTAGACACATCACAGTAATATAGACAAACTGGCCTTCTCTCTCTGTTCCCCACCCACGGTTTTGTACTGGTCATCCCTTGTGCTTGAAATATATTCCTTCCTGACCTGCTTCTTAGATTTCTTCTTAAAAAAAATCTTACCTTTTGTCTTAGAATCAATACTGTGGGGAGCAGCTGGGTGGCTCAATGGATTGAGAGTCAGGCCTAGGTTCAGATCTGGCCTCAGATACTTCTCAGCTGTGTGACCCTGGGCAAGTCACTTAACTCCCATTGTCTAGCCCTTACCACTTTTCTGCCTTGGAGCCCATACAGTTTTGACTTGCAAGATGGAAGATAAGGATTTAAAAAATAAATTGGTTCCCAGGGAGAAGAGCAGTAAGGGCTGGGCAATGGGATTAAATGACTTGTCTAGGGTCACACAGCTAGGAAGTGTCTGAACCTAGATTTAAACCAAAGACCTCCCCTCTACTCCCTAAGCCACCTAGCTGCCCTGTAGCTTGGATGCTATCTTCTGTGTGAAGCCTTTCCTAACTCTCTCCCAACCACTTGTGCCCTCCCTTGCAAATTACTTTGTTTTTAGAGGGTGTGTATATTTATTAACTTTATATTTATGCTGCATATATTAAGTTCATTGTGAGTAGGAGTAGCAGCCTTTGTACATGTAGCCCCAGTCCCCAGACCAGTTCCTAATTGGTATATATTATTTGTTGGCCAATGGAATGATTGACTAACCCTTCCAGGTACTCTTCTTGCTTTTTATGTGACAGTGCTGTCTCCTGTTTCTCCTATCTATTTGGTTGTTCTTTCTTGGTTGGCTCAACTGGGTTCTCATCTGTGGTCCAAGCTGTGTAACCTGGCTCTGTCCTGGATACTTTTCCCTCTCTATATGACTTTCTCTCTTGATTTCATTGGCTTTCATGGGTTCAACCATCTCAAATAATTCCCAGAATTACATATTCAGTACTTCTTATCTCCCTGAATGCCAGTCTTACATCCTCAGGTTTCTGCTAAACTTTTCCATTTAGATGTCTCATGGATGGTTTGTATTCACCTGGTCCAGAATAGCACTCATGATCTTCCTGTCTCTCCTTCATATTTTTTGCTTTCTGGTGACACCATCATTACTGAAGTTTACGACCTCAGTTCTTCTTTGGCTGTCCCGTATCAATCAGTTACCAAATTTGTGGGTTCTTCTACCTCCATGCTATTTCTCCCATCTATCCTGTTCTCTTCTCAAATGGCAGCACCCTATTTAAGGCCCTCATCACTTCCCACCTGGCCAACTGCAATAATCTCACAATTGGTTTTCCTAGCTCAAGTTACTCCCCTTTCTTTCTTTCCAATCTATCCTCCACACAGCTTCCAATATTAAAAAAAAAAATTAGAGCACAGGTTTGAACAACTGGTTTTCCTGTTCAGACTCTTCAATGATTTCTATTCTCCTTAGGATAAAAAATAAACTCACTTGGTTATTTTGAACCCTTGAAAAAGGTTTTCCTTCTAGACTTTTCAATCATTCCCCTTCCAAACCTGCCAAATCTTATTCTGCCCTGAACTCACTTATCATTCTGAACCTTTATACGGTTTGGTTCTCTCCCCCTACACTTAGAATGTTGCCCCGTTCTTTTACTAGCTTTTTAAAAGTTCTTGTTAGGTGAAATGTATAGGAAAACTTGCTGAGTCCCCTTGGCTGCTGATGCTTCTTTCATCCCTAAATTACCTTTTATTTACTTCTTTTGTGTTGTCTCCCCCCTCATAAACTATAATCCTACTCCTAGGATTGACCACTTTTTGGTTTCCAACACCTTGTACCTGATAAAGGTTTCTTAAATTGAGCCATTGGGGTGAAAGTAATACAGTAGGCTATAGTGAAGAAGAGGATATATCACTTTTTTTTCCAAAGTGGTTGAGAAGGGAATATAGTATAGAAGTTTTAGGACAGTTTTTTAAACCCTTACCTTCTGCTATGAACTGATACTAAGTATAACGGTTAGGTAGTTGGAGTTAAATGACTTGCCCAGGGTCACTAAGCTAGGAAGTGTGAAGTCCTATTTAAACCCAGGAACTCCTTTCTCCAGATTGGCTCTCTAGCCACTGAGCCACCTAACTCCCTCTAGGACAGACATTCTTAACCTTTTTTTGTCTTGGTGAAGCCCAGAGAACCTTTCTCAGAATAATGTTTTCCAATGCATAAAATAAAATGCATACTATTTCAAAGGAAACCAATTATTTGTAAATATAGTTATCAAAATAATGATTTTTAAAAAACAAGTTCATAGAACCGAGGTTGACAGTAGAGAAGATGGCAGTAGAGAGAAGGATGAAAACGAAAAGAAAAGGCGTGATGATTGATGTTATCCTAGCAGAAATAGGAATGGGTAGATTTGTCTTGGAAAGGAGCAAGGACATCTCTTTCTCAGAACTGAGAATATGAAGAGAGCTAATTTGGCCTGGGTGATCATCTTAGAATGAAGTCAACAGTGGTGATATAGGAAGTTTGAGGTTAGAAAAAGTTTGAAATGGTTCCTGTGGAGATTGAAATAGTTGAACTATTATGGCATTATATTCTTAGTCACTTGGATGATCTTAGGGGTCCTTGGCAGCATCCAAAAGTGCTTTGTGAGTATTTAAGAGATGTTGAGAAAGGAAGTCTCCTTTCGATGATATCGGGGAAACTTCTGAGAAAAGCTTTGCAAAAAACAGCACTTTGGGTTATATGTGGCCAAGATGCAGGACAAAATGGTGCCAGAGGGGATGCTAGAGAATCTGAAATAAGATGATATATACACTGTGCATTTGGGTTGGGAATTGTCCAGGGTGATAGATTTGTCCATATTATTCAATTATCTGGAAAAGCATATATGGAAAAGGTATTTGTTTTAGAGTTTATCTATATTGAGTATAAGCAGGCAGAAGCCTAGGGCAAGGTCAATGTGAAATAACTGACCCATTGATAAAAGAAGTTTGGGAGTATTTCCATGGCAATGCATTCATATCAGATTTCCAGGAATAGAAAGTCCTAGGGATTATAATCTAGAATTCATTCTAGAATAGGGTATTACATTTATATTGAACTCCATCACATTAATAGGAGGCTCTATTTTTTAATGCTAGTGATTATTTTGTTATCCATTCATAGGTTTGGGGAGTATCATTAGGTCAGTGCTGTCATTTTAAAAGGGGAGTTACTCCTTAAAGGAGAGGAAGGAATACACTGTCAGTAAACCATTATCTGGACCTTCTGGGACTTGGTGGAACTGACCAGGCTAGGTCCTTGAATAGAAAGTTACCCAGGTGAAAATACCTATTGCAAAAGTAGGGCCATTTACCCTAGGGTTTGAAGTGAAACTGAGAGCTCTGGGTAAGGTTTTTTTTTTTTTTTCCAGATAATTTGGGGGAGTGACTTCAAATTAGAAACATCCAGGCTGGCTTAGAGAATGACAGCTTATTAGCAGGATGAGGGATCCTGCAGACTTCCTCTTTATAAATTAGGCATAATTGCAGCTACCTTGAATATGATGGGCCTTTGGGAAATATTGAAAGTATTCAGTTGATCCAGGAAGAAGGGAAATTTGGGTTCCATATCACTAGACCATTGCTCTTACCTGCCCAGTTCCAAAAGTTCAACTCTAATCTAGCTTGCTTCTCTGGAATGTGTAATTCTTAGGAGTCAAAAGTCTTGTGAAATGAATAAATTCCACTGAATATTTTTTAAAGGGCATAAGTCTTTACTGAGATAGATCGTATTACAGAAGGCACTAATATTATTCTTGTACTTTTCTTCTTTAAAATAATTTTTTTACAGTAGAATAAGTTATTGGCATCCAGTACTTTCACCTTCCTCTTGACATTAGGAGATCACCTTGTAAAGTCAGATTTTGAGATTGTGACAAAATGATGCAAGAGTCATGGTGATGAAGGTTTGGAGAGAAGATCTGGTTGGAAGGATTCAGAACATTTAGATCTGCAAGGGGCCTTAGACAAGGGGAAAAGAACAGAGCTGAAAAGTTCTCATCAGTGGTATCATCTTCTATCAGGCAATTAGATCTCCACTCTCAGCTCCTAAATATGCCCATTTGGTCTTTTAAAGTTAATTATATGTGCCACATTAGACATGCATGGTTGAAATTGCACATTTGGCTTTACCTGTAAGAGCCTGTCATATGGCTTTAAGCCACCTAGGTCTCCTGGTCCAGTGGGACGAATATTTTTAACATATACTCCTTTTTCCAGCAATCCATCTGATACGCTGAACCCAAAGTCTTCCATGTCACAGTCCTTGTACAAGGTTACCTGTAAAAATGTTACACTGTAAAAATAATTTCCTAGAACAAGTCGTTGCTTCCAAAGCTTCAAAAACACAAAGAACCTTCTTTAAATTATTCTTAATGATGTTTAGTACAATTAGAAAGCTCTCTTTTCTCTCAGAGAACAACCCACTATGGAGTTCAGAATATTTTTGGTTGGGTACCAAAAAACTTTATTTCTTCTTTTCCAGAAAAAATATCCAGAGGTTAGCTATATCCAACTTAAAAATTTAGTCACCTGCTTAATGGGTTGATTTTTACCTTTCTCTCAAAAAAGCCTGTTTTATTTTTAACAATTTTAACCATCACCAAAACTGCTCAAGATTTCAGAAGAAGGAGTAGAATCTTATACAAACCATTAGCATTCAGTAAAGTAGTTCTAAATGAAGAGACACATAAACAAGTCTTGCCAAATGTGTTTTTAAAGGAGTCCAAACTGAAGCATTCCCTCCAGCGCAAGATACTGCTCTTAAAACCAAGCATCTTTGTCAAAAGTGATGACATAAAACAAAACAAAACAAACAAAAAAAAAAACCTTCTCTTTATCTCCCTATGCCTAATGTGGGGCCAGTTACAAGTTTATTATATTTCTCATCCCATATTTGTTTGTATTACTCTGGGGTACAGAATCAGAACATTCACTGACTTTTTTGGAGTGAAATTCAGAAGATCTCAGGACTGGAAGTGCAGTCCTCGAAAGTCCAACTTAAATGTGAACAGGGATAGATCGATCCTCTGTTAGGTCCCTGATTGTCATTTGTCCTATGCTTGAACATGCCCAGTGATGGGGAATTCACTGAGATCTAACTGTTAGGATATTTCCCCTTACACTGGAAAAATCTTTCTTTCTACAACTTCCATCCATTGTGGTTAGCTCTGCTTTTTGAAGCCAAGTTAAAACAAATCTAACTGGTCCATGTGACTGGCCCTTTTATTGTTGAGATCTACATTAGAACTTCACCCCTTTCCAACAAGCCTTTTTCTAAACTAAACATCTAAAGTTCCTTTGGCCTCACTGATCCTTTCATTGAGCACCCTTAATCTAACCAGGAAGGATCGTGGTGTGTGTGTGTATAGACAGACACACTCACAACTCACTCTCCACCAAATGTCAATTTTATCCAAAGGCAAAGGAGGGATGGATTTGGAAGATCCAAATGGATCCTGACACTGCTTCTGATCTTTTTTCTATAGGCCCCATTTCCCCCCTCTGCTTTCTGTTTTGACCACACATTTCTCTCTATATTATGTCATATGGTGATCTCAGCAACTTGCATGAATTTAATTATCTATGCTGATGATTCTCATATCTCATTCATCTCTTTTCTGACTTCCAGTCTCATCTCAAACTGCCTTTTTGACAGCTTGAATTAGATGTCCAGTAGGTATCTTCAACAGATTCAACACTGAACGCATTATCTTTCCCCCTAATCCCTCCTCTTTGCCAAAATTCCCATTTCTATTGAGGGCACCACACTTGTCCCAGGCTTACAACCTAGGTGTCATCCTCTCTTCCCCTCCTTCCTCTTTGATTTCACCTTTTCAACATCTCTCATATATGCCCCTTCTCTTCTTTGATTTGGCACCACTCTGATAAAGACTCTTTTCATTCCATGCCTAGAGTATTGCACAAACCTACTGATGGGTTGGGCTGCCACAATTATCTCTCCAATCCATCTTCTATTCAACCACCAGTGATGTTTCCACCATTTTACTTCATGTTCAATAAACTCCAATGACTCCCCATCTCCTCCAGGATCAAACACAAAATCCTTTGGTGTTCAAAGTCCTTTATAACTTTATAACCACCCCACACCCTCTACCTTTCTAGTATTCTTAATCTCCACTCCCCACCCTACCACCTCCTCTTTGATTCAGGAACATTGACCTCCGTGCTGTTCCATGAACAAGATACTTTAGCTTCTGACTGGGCAGTTTCATTGCCCACCTCTGTTTTCTTTCTCATCTCTGCTTCATTGCATTCCCTTAGGTCCCAACTAAATTCCCTCCTTCTATAGGAAGCTTTTTTCAAACTCTTAAGCCTAGATCCTTCACTCTATCATTCATCCTACATATGTGTATATAAAACAAGCTTGTCTTTATACATATAGATATACTTTATATATATTTGTTTGATTTTTATCTCCATTAGATTGTGATCTCCTTGAGGGCAGGAACTACCTTTTGACTTTCTGTGTATTCCCATATTTTAGCTCAGTGCCTGAAACTTAGGAGATGCTTAATAAGCTTATTGACTAACAAGGTAGCAGGGATGTTAGGAGTCCTCTGACCTGGTTTGATGAGAGCGATTACATTTATTTTCTTGAGAGACAGTAAATAAACAGCAGCTCTCACTTGTGTCATAGCTTCTGAGCTATGACAGTCTATCAAAGGTTGAGCCAAGTCTCTTTGATGTAGTAGCCATAAGGAAGAAGTTGAAGCTATCTGTTCAGTGATGATAATGGTTTTCTTACACTATCTTTTTATCACCTGTCCTCATTCATTCTAAGGTACCATTTGGTTCACCATCTTCCATTTTGCCAGACAAGAAGACATTAGTTTTGTGTGCTATCCTAGATTATTGAAGGGAAGGAGAAGTTTTAGAGTTTTGTTTTTCCAATTTCATTTCTCAAGACTAAGAGGAATAGCTTCCCTCTAAGGAACATCAGCTTCCATTGCATTCCGAATTCATTTACAAACATGGTAAACTGGGACAAGGGAAGCAGCTGCAGCCTTGCAGGGGACTGAGGCAGCTGTGGTGAGGAAAGAAAAGGCCAGCTGCTTCCCATACTGTTTCCTGCTGCTTTCTGGCAATGGTGAGAAGCAGAATCCTTTTGAAATGAATGTTGAACAACCTCTTTGCTAGTGAATCAGTGGTAGGCTGGATTCTTGGCTGCATGGGAGGATGCCAGCTTTCCAGTTTTGAGGGATGGATAGCAACTGAACAATATTATGCATGTTCAAGATTGATGGTAGCTTTTCTTTTTAAACTTATATGCAAGGACCTTCAAACATCATGAGTAAGCTAATTATGACAATAGCATCTTGGGTTCTTGAATTTTTTTTTGAAAAATATTTTGACAAGTTCATAATTTACTTCTCTTGGTTTCATTTTAGGCATTTAAAAATATTTTTCAGAGAAGGAATTCAGGACAGAAAAAAGGTTTAGAACTCCTCTAATGCCTACCATCAATGATACATAAGTCCAATGTCACCAGAGAGGATTCTGGGAGACTCATGGTAGCACTAATGAGAGTTTGTGGGTGATGGTGACTGTGTGGGAATTTGGACACATCTCCCAAACTCTATATTAGGTTGTATGTATAGTATATGCATCCAAGACATTACAGAGAATATTTCAAGATTTATCACAGTGGCTGACAATTCCTCACTTCTGATGATTTCCTTGGTACAAACGACACTTTGAAAAGAGAACTAAATTGCCAATAATTATGAAGACTTGGACAAAGAACTGAAGACCACCAAGACACAAGGTGTGTTTTCTTAACTATTAACCACTGAAGGAAAAGAAATGTACAAGAGAAAAGTTAATTTGGCTTAGACGGTTGCGTTTGAGAATGGGATTTGGATTTCTGGACTGTGGTTTCCAAGAGAGATGACAGGTTCCTTACCAGAGGAGGAATACATCTGACAAAGGCTAGTAAAAACCATAATTGCCAAGCGCCTTACAAATGTAATCAATGGTGCTTTAAACCAAAAAGGATGGCAATCATACGTGCATATGCAACTATACAACTAGGTCTCAGTATAAACAATTATTCCCCTAAAGTTTCCATATTATTCAAATTTACATGGCCTATTTCCTTTAGGCTGGAAGCAATTGCCCTTATTTTACATAATTCCAAATAATATGAATTTGAATTCATGTGACCACTTGGGGAGGCTTCCTTAGTCACACTGAGTAGGACCTAGCTGTATTACCTGAGGTAGATACTATAGATAGTCGCTTCAAAACCAGGAGAATAGTTGCTGAAATGAATGTATTTACAAAATACAAAATCCTTAAAAGGTTCAAAAGCATAACCCATGGCTTCAAATGGGTGTCTGTATAAACAAGAGAAACTGAAGTTCCTACACTAGTGGCCAATTTGGCGGTATGAAATCCATGATGTGGTTCTGGCTGGGAATGCCTTTTTCAGAAGAAAAAGAATAATTATAGTATCACTGTATATTATAGAGGAACACTCATGTAAGTAACTAGAAGGGGGAAGTATGGTGGAGAGATACAAGTGATTTTGTGATTGGAGTATACTACAAATGGACAGAAAGAGAAATGAGGAATTTGGGAAACTGCATATACTTGGGCACATGCATGACTTAGGAGTGATGGAAGATTTTATGCAGAAGTATCTTAGAAGTTTGCTCTTTGCTAATAACTTTTTTACTTAAGTAATAATAATTTTAACCATCCAAAAGCAGAAGACCCAACAAGGGAATGTTCTATTCTGAATCTGATTCTCATTAACAGTATAGGAAATGGGGGGCAGCTGCGTAGCTCAGTGGATTGAGAAAAGGGATGGGAGGTCCTAGGTTCAAATCTGGCTTCAGACACTTCCTAGCTGGGTGACCCTGGGCAAATCACTTGACCCCTGTTGCCTAGCCCTTACCATCCTTCTGCCTTGGAACCAATACACAATATTGATTCTAAGATGGAAAGTAAGGGTTTTATTAAAAAAAAAACAAAACAAACCAAAAAAAAACATTGTAGGAAATGGTTTGTTGGCATAGAAATAGTGGGAAGTTGGGGAAGAAGTAAGACTAGACGTTACTAGAGTTTGTGATAAGAGTTCTAGAAGAAATTCAGTTATAGTCTGATTTGCACTCTAGATTTTGGGAAAGCAGGTTTCCAGGGATCTCAGGAAAGAATCATTGTGAATTCACATAGATTATTAAAATGAAATGGCAAGAAGAAGAGAGCAAGGCTGGGTGAAAGTGGATAAAGTATTTAGTGGTATTAAAAAAGTCAGGGAATGCTAAAGCCCAGAATAATTGGCACACAAGTTTCCTGAAGCTAAGGACACACAAACACACACAAAAAAGTATTTTCTTTCAGCTATATTGGAAGAAAAAGGAAGATTAGAGAAAGAATAGGAACTTTGTCTTGAGTGGATAACTGACAATGGAGAGAAGGTAGAGTTCCCTGATTCTTGTTCTTTTTCTGTGAAAAACAACACCCTCTTCACCAGAAATAACTCAGCAAAAATGACGTAACAGAGAGTTGATACTCAAGATAAATAAGGAAAGAGCCAAAGAGCACCTTGCTGCCCTTGATGAATTAAAGTCCTTGTCTCCAGTGAACTCAGGCCTTGAAAAACTTGGTCAGAGTGACTGCTGAACCACTCTTGGTGATACCTGAAAAATCACAGAAAACAGGCAAGCCTGATGGTACCATAAGATTTGAGAAGGGCAAATGTCCTAATTTTAAAAACAAGAAGAGAGAAGGGAGTCTCTAAACCAATTGGATTAATATTTTTAAGGACGGGAACAATTCTGAAATGAATCACTAAAGAAATAGTGGATAAGGAAGTGTGGATTCTAGACAATGACCATGCCATGCCCAATTAACCTTATTTCCTTTTCTGATAGGATTACTAATGAAGCAGATAAAGGAAATGCTATGGGTTCAGATTACTTAGTTTTTGATACAATTTCTCATATTTCTTTTTACTTTCCAAGAGACAATGTGCAGTTGACAGTAACAAGACAAAATGAGGGAGAAAGTGAGCCAAGAAAAAAGATGTGGGCTCTATTTTCAAAGAAGGATTAGTATGATGTCAAAGCGCAGCTAAGTTCAATATGTTGCAGAAGACGCTGGCCAGCAGGACTCAAGGAAATTGTCTTGATGTTCTCCAACGTAATGTTTTTGAAGAGAACCCTGTTGATCTATAGGAAGATGAGGCTGGTTTTAATAAGTTTAACTTGATCACAAAAGATATTCAGAGAACTGAATCTTATCCAGTAACAGATGTGTTCTGTGCTCTAAAAAAAAAAAGGTTAGACCGTGATTGAAACTCATTGATGTCAATGATTACCTGCTTTGCCTTTTTGGCAGATTCATACGACCTCTCAGCAACAATAAATTCATCAAATTTGCAAGAAGAGAGTGGAAATCATGATCCAGAAGGTATAGATAAATGACTTAAAAGATATCAATAAAATGATTCCAGACTTTATTAGAAAAGATATAGTCCCTAGCAGGGTGACCCTAGGCAAGTCACTTGACCTCACTTGCCTATTATCAATTCTAGGGCAGAAGGTAAAGGTTTAAAAAAAAAGGGAATAGATGTAGTCAATGGACTGACAAGTGAGCATGCACAGTGGACACAATCCTGACTGCCAAGGGATCTTCTCTGTCCTGACTGATTCCATCCATTCTTACCCTTTACTCTCCTGTCTTATCTAGTGGTCTGTTAAGTTTAGTCTTTTTGTCAAACCTGGGACTCCTCCCGAACAATTTCCTCTCACCTCTAGGATCAAATCAATAGGAATCTTTCGGTGAAATTTTCAAAGCCCTTTGCAGCGTAGTCAGTAATCACTTTCCATTCTCATTTGAGATCATGGCCCGTCCTATACACTGTGATCCATGATGGATCTCTGGCTCCTCTGATTCTCAAACACAGGTGATACAGCAGAGAAGAGTGCTAGAGCAGGAGTCAGGAAGCCCCGAGTTCAAATCTAGCCACAGACACTAATAGTGAGAGTCAGTCCCTTAACCTTTATGTGCTTAGTTTTTCTAGCTGCAAAAATCAAGATAACAACACAGAGAGCTCCCAAGGCTGTTGTAAGGATCAAATGAGGTCATGTTTTAAAATAGTGCTTACCCAGTGACTGGCACAGAGAATGTCCTTAATTAAATGTTTATTATTTGCTGAGCTTAGGGTGAGACTAAGTGTAGAGTAGCTGTTTAATAGAATTGAATAGTGCACTTGCCTGATTTGACACAAGCTGGTTTATGAGCTTATTTTTGAACCACTCCTACATGCTACAAAGAAGATTTGACCCCAAAGAGAAAAAATCTCTACTGAAAACAAATCCTAATCTGAGAAAACCTTAAAATGCAAAATGCTAAACCTGATTTGAATCAGCAATGTCCCTTTCCCCAGAGGAAACAGGCTTTTTTCCTGACTGTGAAACTACATGTGGACTGTCTGTCCTCTGGTAGATTCAGAGCTTGCCTTCTAATTGGAGCACACTGCTGGTATTTAGGTGGGAAAGTGGATAAAGTGTAGGACCAGCAATCAGGGACATCCGAGTTTAAATCCCACTTCAGACTACTGGTTGGGTGGCCCTGGGCGAGGCAGCCTCAAGTTTCTTCATCTGTAAAATGGGGAAATTACAGCATATACCTCATAGGGTTGTTGTGAGGTTCAAGTTCGATAACAATGAAGTATTTTGTAAACTTTAGAGCACAGGGACCCAAGTGCTTGTTATTACTATTTCTGGAGTAGGGAACCTGTTAGAGACTGAGAATCAGAAACCCAGTTGTACTGTTTAAGCATCTCTGATTCACAGTTTGAAGAAATTTCACCTAGAAAAATGGATGTTTTAAAGTTGAATGGGGGGGGGGGGGCGCATCTAAATGGCTCAGTGGATTGAGAGCCAGACCCAGAGATGGGAGGTCCTAGGTTCAAATTTGACCTCAGACACTTCCCAGCTGTGTGACCCTGGGCAAGTCACTTGACCCCCATTGCCTAGCCCTTACCACTCTTCTGCCTTGGAGCCAATACACAGTACTGATTCTAAGACAGAAGGTGAGGGTTAAAAAAAGGTGACGTTTAGTAAGTGACCGATAATTGCATAGAGAATGAGATGAAAGGTTCACATGCCCCATCAGCATTGCATTAGGATGTCAACCAGGGAGAAATAAATGAAAGGCTTTTTGTTTAGGACAGCCTTATGTCCACCTTGGTATTTCCTCTCTTTGTAAAGCTCAGCTCAAGTGCTGGGTAGCTCTGGCCCAGTTATCCTGAGAATGGAACCACAGTATTGTAGATTGGGAGCTCAGAGATCTAGTTTAATCCCACCCACTTTCAAGAGGGGGAAACTGAGGTCCGGATAATTTAAATGGCTTGCCTAAAGTCAGCCACGTAGGAAATATTAGAGATAGAACCTAGGTCCTCTCATTCTGGAGGCTGTACTCTTTTCACTGTTTTCCCCTAGGAATATAAGCTTGGGAGAAGGTAAACTTCTTGAAAGCAGGGGCTGCTTCATTTTTGTCTTTATATCCCCTCCAATTTGTTCAAAATTGTCCTAGATGCTAGGATTACAGAGAAAATGAAACAATTCCTGCCACGAAGGAGTTTGCATTCTAGTTTGCAGATTCGATTATTAAATTCCAAAGCATCAAAGTAACTTTCTCAAAGATCAAAAGCTAACTAATGTACAAGTCTGTGTCTACTGTATCATATGCATTAGTAGCGCTCAGGTGTATCTGAATACTTACAGAAATGGGGCCCAAACTGTACACTAGAGAAGACTACTTCTGCTTGGAATATTCTAACTCCCAATTTCCTTCACCAGTTTTAGGAATTTCCCCCCCTTAAATAAGTATACAGAATTCAACAGAGAAAACACTGGAAAAGTCACAGGACCAGAGAGAAAGAACAGGAGCAAACTTGTCCTCAAACACATTTGAATGTGAATCCATCATATACAGAAACATATAGGAATATAGGAAGTATTCAGGAAAGGCTGTCACTGAACACAGGGTAGCGAGGGGAATGGGGCAGAGTTACGTCAGTTCCTACTGCCATATGCCTGACTGCTCCCCTCTAATCTCTTTCATTTAGGAAAGAAATTGGAAAAAGCAAATCTGGGTTTCTGCGCCATTCTGGGCTTAGTGTAGACAGTGTTAGTTTTCTCAGTCACACAACTGGAAGAGCTGTGGTTTAATATTAAAAACTTGTCTTTTCAGACTATCCAAAGGAGAGTGCCATTGCTCTGATATCTAAAGGATCACTCTTGTTAAGTATAAATACTCCAATAAGTAAATAAATAATGTCCTGGCAAATAGCGGTTACTAATTTATACTCAATTTGGTTACAAATGTATCAATTTTCAAATTCTTATAGATAATTACAATTTGAATAAAATATTCAGTTAATACCACTAGCAGGAATCAGATTGACAATAAATAAAATTTGGTTCACATTTATGATGAAACATATTTACCAAGGACTTGGTAAAGAGATGATTTTTTTAGATGTTTTAGATAAAAATAAAATAGAAGCAAACAAGTTTAGTATTCTAGTAATTTGGGGAAATATCTTCTCTGAATTGTAGAATATTTGAAAAATGAAATTCTTTGTTATTATCAAGTAAGTATAGAAATCCAATGGCTAAGAATGTCTTGCCAAGTAGGAGGCATGATGGGTCTGCCTTCATGGTAGATAGGAATCATTTATAATTATTCAGTAGTTATCTATAGTGCTAATACATGCCAACAAAGTAGGCAATAATTTATAAAATACTTACATATTCTTTGTTTGCTTTTTTCTTATTTACTTTGTTAATCTGCTTATCAAACGGTTTCTTTCATAATGCCAAGCTCTTTATCTCCGGTGCTCAAATGATCAAAAGTTCAAATATAGTGGCATGTAAATGATGAATATGGTTTCACTGAAATTACCAAAATAATCACTGTTGAGGCTACTTGTTTTCCTTTTTGTTTAACAACTTGCATGACCATTAATCACTAAGTGAAATTTCCCGTAATTTCACCATATCTTTTCTCCTTCCTTTTCTGTTTGACCCCAACCCTCATTTCTAGCCCTAGAGGTGGGGAAGATGGATATATGGCATCCTCGGAGTTTAATTCTAGGCACAATGTTACAATTTTTAATTAGGTTCTAGAGTACTAATCGCATTAATCTCTATTCAATTGAATAAATATTTACCCATGACGGTATGGTGCAAGTTGCTATAGAAAGTGGAACAAAAACCCAGACTGCAAAGAGCTTAGAATCTAGGCAGGCATATATGAAAGGCAGAAAGGAGGTCCAGTAGAAAGTAGAAAAAATGCTAAAATCAGAATCAGGAGACCTGGACTTGAATTCAGACTCTGATACTTACTAGTTCTTTGGCTTTTGGGTCCAAGAGGTCAAAATGATTTTCATAACAACATTAAGATGTTATTTACCTATTAAGGTACCCTTTCCAACTATATATCTATATTAGATCTGATTTTCATATTTCATGCAAAACAAAATAATAGACTGAAAGCAGAAATGAGAATTCAACTATTTTCTATCAAGCCACATTAAAATTTGCAAAATTGTGTAAAACAATGCCATTCTCACTAAATTTGTTTTCGAAAGTTATTTTTCATAAAATGTCATTTAGCAAAAGTATATTAATACTATTTTAGGTGAATGAGTATTTAAAAACTTTTCAGTTTTAATATCTAATATTGCAAATATTGATATAGTCCACATAAACCTTGAGATTATGGAACCCAAGCCTCTCATTTTACAGCTAAGAAAACATCCCTAGAGATAAAGTAATAAGGAGGTAGATTGGATTTGAATTTGGGTCTTCCACCTCCAAAAAAAAAATGAGGCAGACAGATTAAGTGACTTTCCCAGGGTCGCACAGCTAGGAATGTCTGAATTTGAACTCAGATCTTCTCGGCTACAGATTCAAAACCATTCATTATGCTACCTAGCTCCCTCATCATGAAACATGGCTGGAAAACTATTCCTACCCTCCTCTTACTGATAAGGGAACTGAAGCTCCTAGGTTGAATGATATCCCATTGGTGACACAACTAGTAAGTACAGGCACTGGAATTTGAACACAGATCTGACTCCCAGGCAGTGATCTGTCCATTACACTATACTCCTTACGTAAATCAAAGTTATATATATATATGTGTGTGTGTGTGTGTGTGTGTGTGTGTGTGTGTGTGTGTGTATGTGTGTTTTTTAAATTTTTACTTTGTGTCTTGGAACCAAGAGTGATAAAGACTAGGCAAGTGAGCTTAAGAGACTTGTCCAGGGTCACACAGCTAGGAAGTATCTGAAGTCATATTTGAACCCAGGTCCTTCCAGTCCTAGGCCTGGCTCTCAATACCCTGAGCCACCCAGATGCCCCTGAAATACTTTTTAAAATATTCCTATAATAAGAGAAATAAACCAAAGAGCCATGGAGGATTGGGACATATTCCTTTATCTACTGACAAACAGAAACACGGACATCTCACCAGGCTAAACGATAAGCCCCAATACGAGTGTGTACAGTGGCACAGTGTTTTCTCATGGCTAGTCTAGTTGGAATTAAAACAAAAAGAAATGAAGCTCATGTTCATCTCGGAAACAGAAGTAAACGAAATGAACCAAGGGCACAGGAGGCTCCACATTGAGGATTTTTGGAAATTTGAAAAAGGGAAGACAGAAGCAATCAGAGAATTAATAGCTGGAATCATACGCTCCTTATCTGCAAAGAGAGAAAGAATTTGTGATAAGCTACAGTGAAATTACAGTGTTAAACAATGCCAAGGCCTCAAATAATGCGTAGCTATTTCTCACCTTTCTCTAACTAGGAATTTAGGAAATCCCATAGTTCTGTGGGTTTAAAAAAACCCTTACCCTCCGTCTTAGGATCAATATTAAGGCAGAAAAGCATTAAGGGCTAGGCAATGGGGGTTTATAAGTACTTGTTGATTGATTCCTCAAATACAGTGGTCTCTGAAGGGAATCACCCAAGAAACAGGGCAATCCACTGTCTCCCTTATCCATTTCATGAGTGACACCTGAACATCACGTCTTCGTACCTTCTTTTTCCTTTTTAATGGAAAAAAAAAGGAGGCAAGATTTCTAGAGGACTTGGTGACTTATTAACATCCTTGTTTTATAGAGAAGGAAGGAGCAGCGAGGTGGTACAGTGGAGAGAGGGCTGGGCATTTTCCCGAGTTCAAATCTGGTCTTGGATACTTCCTAGTTGTATAACCCTGGGCAAGTCATTTAACCCTGTTGGCCTCAGTTTCTTCACTTGCAAAATGAGCCAGAGAAGGAAACAGTAAATCACTCCAGTATCTTTGCCAAGAAAACCCCAAATGGGGTCATGAATGTAAGAATTAAATGTAGTCTTCTCAGGGTGGAGTACAGCAGGATGACCACCTCCATTCTAGGCACTATTCTGGGAACAATGTCTTAAGACTGCAAGAACTTCTGGAGCCGCCATGTTGTATTCTAGATTGGCAATGAGCCTGTAGTCTATTAACATGCCCAGTTATCTTTTATATGAATTAATAGCAACATTTCCCACCATCTTGAACTTACAGTTGATAGTTGTTTTGAGCTCAAAGACTGAACAACATAGATGAGAAAACTCAAACAGATGGGGTTAAATGACTTGCCCAGAGACACAGAGCTGGATTTGAACTCAGGTTTCCCTAACTCTAGGCCCAGCACTCTCTCTACTTTGTTACCTACAAGCCTCAACTTTGTGTTCAATTTAATTGTGACATATCCCTAATAGGTCTTTCCATTTTCAAAAGCCTAAGATATCTTGTATGTTATTGGTAAGGGAAAAACAACAGAAGTACTAGAGCTAGTCCATGTTGTCTCCACTTTTGTATATTCCCATGGCTTAGAGGATAAAGAAGTGGCCTCAGAGCTGGGAAGACCTGGTTTGAGTACTTCCTCTAATACACAATGTTCTTTCTAGCCATAGCAAGTCACTTCCTTGCTTTTGCTTAGGCACTTTAAGACTACAATTTGGAGAAAGGACAAAGACCTATATTGGTACAATTTTTTTGCACAGGGAATTTTTTCTATTATGTTAATGGAAGGGCAGATGCAGAGTCCCTCCCTGTCCTCCCACTGCCCTCCCCAACCTCCCTGTGAAAAAAGAAAAAAAAAACTTCCACGCATGCAGCTCAGTGTATTGCACATAATTGACACTTGCATATTTGTTAAAAAACTTTGTCATTAAGTCGTTAGTCATGTCTGACTGTGTCCCCATTTGGGATTTTCTTGGCAAAGATATGTGTGGTTTGCTATATCCTTGTCCAACTTATTTTACAGATGAAGAAACTGAGGCCAGTGGAGTTAAGTGACTTCCTCAGGGTCATATCCCTAGTAAGTGACTGAGACCAGATTTGAACTTGGAAAGAGTCTTCCTGACTCCCCAGAGCTGAACCCTCTATCTATTGTATTACTTAGTTGCTCACTATTACCACCTAGCTTCACCCAACAACAGAATAAGTAGAGATAGTTGGAGATGGAGATGTTGGGTTATCGGGGAAGAAAAGGGATGAGAGGAAGGAATTGAAAAAGTAATGAGAGTGGATAAGGGAACAATGGGAGAAGGGCAGAGAATCACAGAATTGAGAAGGGAGCTCTCAGGGCCCCTAATTAAATCATTGCTTGCCTCCCCTCTTCAAACTGGAATACTTCTATTGCCACCTTTGACAAGCATCTGTCTAGCCTCAGTGTGAAAAGGAGGTTTTTTTATTCCACTTTTGTGGAATTCTGATTGTCAGGAAGCTTTTCCTAAAATGAAGCTGAAATCTGTTGCCTCTCTATTTTTTAGCCATTTCCTTTATTCCGTTTGGTCTAAACCTAATCTCTCCTACACTCTCTTCCAATTTTCCCAGCAGTTTTTGTCAAATAATGGATTTTTGTCCCCAAAGCTGGGCTCTTTGGGTTTATCAAACACTATCTTGCTGAGGACAGGTCTATTCCATTGATCCTCCCTCTGTCTCTTAGCCAGTACCATGTTCTTTTGATGACCACTGCTTTATAGTACAGTTTAAGGTCTGGTACTGCTCTATTCCGCCATTTTGGAGCTCACAACTAATGTAATCCCTCTTCTGCATGAGGACCCTTCAAATACTGGGAGACACCAGTTTCCCTTCCCCATTCAAACTCCTTTATCCCAAGTCTTTTTCCTCAGACTAAAATACCCCTGGTTCCTTTAGTCAATGATCCTTAAATGGCATGGTTTGGAGGGGCCTCATCATCCTAATCATATTTGTCTGTTGACATTTTCCTCTGTCAGTGTTCTGAATGTATAGCACCCCAGAGAAGAAAGTATGAATTTAGACATCATCTCAGGGTAGGGTATAGCAGGACTACCATCTCCTTCGTTCTGGACACTATTTTTCTAGGAATCCTAATCCTAAGATCACAGGAACCTCTCTGATTGCCATATTGTATTCTAGCCTGACAAAGAACCTGTAGTTCACTAAAATGGCCAGTTACCTTTCACATGTATTAATATCAGCAACATTTCCCACCATCTTGAACTTTCGTTGCTTTGTTTTGAGCCCATGTTTTAGACTTTATTCAAATCAATATTATTAGATATGGCCCATTCTCCTAACCTAGAGGTTAGCACGCCAGGAGGGCTGTTTTTGAAATGATGTGAGCTAAGAATGGTTTTTATACACTGAAACATAATAGTAAAAACCATTCTTTTCCCACAAGCCCATTTGGTCTATGGGCTCCCATCGTTTGCTGATCCAAGGATCTAATGCACTGGGATCTATTTGGATCCTGATTTTATTTCCCAGATTTGTTTCATCTATAACTTCTGTTTCATTGAAGTTATAATCCGAATCATTGATAAAAATGTTGAAAATGACAGGACCAAGGACAGGTAGGTGGTTCTCCAGGTAATTAGTCAAAAAGCATTTACTATGAGTCTTTTTAAAAAGCTAAGGATAAAAGACCTCTTTCTAGGTTGACAGAGAATATGGGCTGGTACACTCCTTGATGGGGAAAGAGTAGTAACTAACACACAAGGGATCAACCTGAAATTGCTTTTCTAAAGTGGTGGTCCTGATTTGGGCTAAATCATTATATCCGACTCTCAAACGGTCTTCCTTCTGACCAATGGCAAAGAGCTGCAGACTTGGCTAGGGTCAGGACTGCAAAATTATTTTCCCCCTAAAAGGATGCAATCCATGACCCTAGCTGCACCAGTATGGTGTTCTGAGTTAACCATTCATTCTTCGCTTAGAATGTACCTGCCACGTGCAAGAGCCACCGATAGGATGGCAGCAGGGTGGTACTGAAAGTACTCAGGAAAGCTATGAACTATGGCTCCATAGCTCAGCAGAAATTCTCAGCTGGAGAAACCCTGGTTTTCATTGTGAGGGTCAATGAATGAATTCTAACAGCAAACATTCTCCACTGTTAGATGCACACATTTAGCAACGTGATAGAGGCAAAGCTGCCCTTTTTCTCACTGAAAATCGTCTTCACTAATAACCTTGCCTCAGGAAAGGTTAATTTACAATGAATGCCCTCTCTTCCTTTCATCCACTTCTAGTCTGTAGCTTTGTCTTTTTTAAACACAGACATCTGAGTGAATTATGCAGACAAAGTTATTTCTTTAAAAAAAGATGCTGTCCACAGATTCAAGAACTGGGTCCCCTTCTGGGACACCCTCAATCGATCAATCCATCTGAGCTGTGACAAAAATGCCCACGATCATCATGCACTTTTTAGGTCTGCATTTTTTTTTTCTGGGGATCAAATACAAAGAAAATGAAGTGGTCTGGGAATGTATTCATTTCCATCATGGGAGGTGTAGGGAATGAACAAGAGAATTAGCGATTCCATTTCAGTCAATCTGAACATCCCCTGTTGAAGATGGATGTAGCCTCCCAAATCACCCATGATGCTCTCTCTTAGGTATTCCAAATTGATCAGCAATCACCATTTCCAGGGACAGGCATAGTGGTTAGACAGTTAGCCTCAAAACCTGAAAGACCTGGGTTCAAATCTCACCTCTGAAACATTTACTGGGTGTCTCAGTATTCTATGCAACCTCTCAAGGCTTTGGGGTGCAGGGAAGACGTCAACCTGCATTGGAAGGGGGAACTCCCTATACCAGTGAGAGCCTGAGTCCGGTCCCTCTCCCTATCTTCCTACGCCGTAGGTCTCCAGCTTTAACACCCAGCATGTTAAAACTCAATTATCCTCATTTTTGGTGAAAGCTTTTCAAAGAAGAATAGGAAGGAGACTGTTCATACTGTTGGTATTGGAAGAATCTTTTCACAAAAAGAATCCCGCCACTTCGCTTTGGAGCACGTAACTTGTTATTTTTTTTATCTGGTGGGAGAGATGTTGTGAGAGACAGGACGGGCTCCATTCCCTCTGGGTTGGGTGAGAGCACAGGTGAGGGGCAGCCTTCTGGGGCACCCTTCTGGACTATGCAGAATGCTCTTTGCTTTGGTACGCTGTTTTCTGTTTGTTCGCCTCTGTCATGTAGCCATCGGGGACACCTATTGTAGTCTGAAAGAGGGTTTTCCAATCAGTGCACTAGAACATTTTATGTCCAATGCAGACCTAATCTGAGAGTCCAAACAAAATAGTCATTCAAGGGGATTTAAGGCCTTTAAGCTTAAGCCTCACAAAAAAAGAAACACATTAACCCAGTGGCCTAGACCTCTGATGCTTAAATCTAGACCTCTAAAGCAAGCATCTCACAGAGGATCTTGCTTTCCCCCATTACTAAAAAAAGAAAAGGTCTAGAAATGAAACACAGACTGAGGAAGGCTGACAAGGGCTGCCTCTATTCTTGGTACTTATTTTGATTGTTTAAAAAATCCTTTCTTAAAAATCCCAGGCAGGGGGCAGCTAGTGGTAGCTCAGTGGATTGAGAGCCAGCCCTACAGATGGGAGGTCCTGGGTTCAAATGTGGCCTCAGACTTCCCATCTGTGTGATCCTGGGCAAGTCACTTGACCCCCATTGCCTAGCCCTTACCACTCTTCTGCCTTGGAACCAATACACAGTATTAATTCCAAGGTGGAAGGTAAGAGTTAAAAAAAAAAATCCCCAACAGAAGAGTAATAAGAGGGTAAGTGACTTGCTCAGGGTCACACAGCTACAAAGTGTCTGAGGGCTGATTTGAATCCGGGTTCTCCAGATGGCAGAACTGGCACTCTATCCATTGAACCTCCTGGTTGCCCCTCTTAATTGCTATTCTTAACCCAATCCCTCAATAAACTGAATAATTAATCTCCAGCCTGTTAGAGGATTAAACTGTAGAAGAGGGTCTTGACTTTCAGTTCCTAAAAAAAGAAGAAAGTGGGATTGTTACTGATTGTACTAGATTTAAGTACCCAACCCCCCAGTCCTAATAAAAGCATTATCTGTAGAGAAGATTGTTCGTACCCTCTAAAGCAAGGGATGCTTAACTTGAGGTCTTTGAATTTGTAACCCTCAATTTTATTTTATGCATTTACAAATATTATTGTAAGGGGGGAATCATAGGTTTTAGATGGCCAAAGGGTTCCATCAGACAAAAAAAGTAAAGCACTTACATTCTAAAGAATGGGGACTGGACCTACCATTTCACTGGCAGAGGGGAGCTTCCCAAGTGATAAAGGTCTCTACCAAGGAAGAGGTGGGCTCCTAAGGCGACCTCCAGTCCTTTGAGCCCCCAGTTATTTTCCAGGCCAACCAGTACTTAACTGTACTCAACCCCTTCCCCATCTCGACCCCTTGGTGAGCCATTTCATGTCCATGCCATCCTTTTGTCTTGAATCCTTTGGTCCTTATCGTGTCCCCAATCTTGCCCTACCAAGACTTAGATGGCGTCTGCTCCCACCTTCTGCTGCCTTCGCTACTCACACATACATGCTTATGAATGAAACTGGAGAAAATCATGACACCATGCTGACTGGGCCCCCTAACAATGTAACCTCAACTGGGTTCTGACTGGCAACGCAATCTTTTTGCACCTCCCTGATTCACTATCTCGTGGCCACAATAGCTCTTCCAAAAATTTCCTCCTTCTTTAAACCTCCAATGGCTCCTCCTCCCGCTGCTCAGTTCTCTCAACTGAGAACGTTGCCTCATAATTTACTGAAAAAATGGTCAGTTGCTCAGTTTCCCATCTCCTTTATTTCCCATCACCCAAATGCTTCCCTAGTATCAGTGCTAAGACAAAAGAGAGACAAGGGCTAGGTAATTAGGGGTAAGTAAATAACTGAGGGTCACAGCGTGGAAGTATCAGAGGCAAGATTTGAACATGGACCCTCCCAACTTCCGGACTAGCACTGTGCTATAGAGCTTCTCTCTCTTACTTGTCTTTGATCTTTGAACCTACAAATGTGCCCAAGTCTCCCTCAATCGGTCTAGCCCCTCTCCCTGTCCTTCCATATCTCCTCTGGTTTGTGGCTTAATTCCTTGAGAAAGCTGTCTGCATTCGTGAGTTTCCATTTTCTTTTAAAATTCATACCTTCTGTCTTCTGACTCCTGGTCCAGCGATCTGTCCTTTACACTATATTGCTTGTGTAGATCAATGTTGAGACTGAAATAGTTTTTGAAAACTCTTAACCTCCTTAGAATTAATACTAAGTATTGGTTCCAAGGCAGAAGAGGGCTAAGGGCTAGGAGATGGAGGTCAAATGACTTGCCCAGACCACAACGCTAGGAAGTCTTTGAGGCCATATTTGAACCCAGAACCTCCCCTCTCCAGTCCACTGAGCCACTTACCTGCCCTTCTTTCATTCTCTTTTCAACTCTTCAATCTACCTTTTAACCTCTTCATTAATTTTGAGATTTTTGTTTGAAAAAGATTTTTTTCAGAAACATTAACTTCTCTCTCCAGTCACTTAAATCTAATCTCTTAAATCCAATGAGACTTTTCTGAGTCCTCAGCCTTCTTGACCTCTCTGTACCCTCCCATGTACTCGATCACTCTTTTCCATAATACCTTCTTCTCTCTAGATTTCGGTGACACTATTCTAAACAATGTCAACAAGCATATGAGCACTGAGTTCTCCTCCTAGCTCTCTGCATGATCTTGTGTCCCTGAGAACTTGGTCCCGGACCCTCTTCTCTTCTTCTATCTGACTTGGTGAACAGAATACCCATCAACTGTCATCACTTCATTTATTGTCTCTGTGCTGACAATACTCTGTTTATCTAACCCTATCCTGCCCTCTAGACTTGCCTGTCCAACTACATATGAGTCATTTCAAATTAGATGTCCTGTCCAAAACTGAGCCCATTCTTTTTGCCCCCCAAATTCCCCTGCTTCTCAACTTCTCTGTTGTTTATCAGGAGCATCACCATCTTCTCAGCCATTCAGACTCACCATGTTACTCCTCACTCTCCTTCACCTCCCACATCCAATTAGTGGTCGTCTTGTTATTTCTACGGATACCCCCTTTTCTTCTCTGACACTGACACCACCCCAGAAAAGGCTTTTATCACCTCACACCTAGATTACTGCAGTAACTTGAGGACTGGTCTCCTTGTCTCAAGGATTCTGCCACTCAGCTGTCCATTGATCTTTCAAAAACAGATCTGATCATTTCATGCTCCCATTCAATAAACTTGTGGCTCCCTATTGCCTCCAGGATTAAATACAGCAGTTTGTGTTTGGCATTCAAAACTCTTCACAACAGTGTTCCTCCATACTTTCATTGTCTTCCTATACTTTACCTCACAAATTTACCCTACAGTCCAATGACACTGGCCTCCATGCTGTTTCTTGCATAAATCATTCCAGCTTTCAATTCTGGGTGTTTTTTTTTACTGGATTTTCTTCCTTCTCATCTCCATATTCTAGCTTTCTTAGAATTCCAGCCCAAATCCCATCTTCTGTGAGAAGCCTTTCTCCATTTCCCTTAATGCCAGTACCTTCCATTTACTGATTATTTTCAATTTATCTTGTACATGCTTTGTTTGTATGGAGTTGTTTTCATGTTGTCTCTCCAATCAGGGTGTGAGCTCTTGGAGATCAGAGGCTCTCTTTTGTCTTCATATCCCCAGTGATTTGCACAATGCCAGGCCTATATATAATAGGTTCTTATTGACTAATCAGTTCAGATTGGCAACTTCTCTGAAACTCATATTCTTAGAGAATTGTCTAGAGTGCAGAGAAGTTAAATGACTTCCACCAGGATGTGTCAGAGGCAAGACTCAAACCCTCTCCCCCTATGCCAGGTTGCTTCTCTATTCTGAGACTCCACAAAATACAACAATTAGATAAAATACTTGTTTTTAGATGAGGAAAAGGACTCTTTTTTTTTTTAAGACTAGGAAATTAACACTGGGAAAAACCTCAGAACATTACTGAGTCCAAACTCCTCATTTTAAAGAAACTGCATGGACAAGGTGACTTGGTCAGTGAGCCAAATTCAGTATTATTTCCACAACATCTTTTTTTTTCGGTCTGTAGATTCTTCCTGAGTGTATTCAACTTAAGCTGGCTTCCCCAGAAGGTAAGGAACAGAGAACAAAGGTCTGGACTCTATAATCAGAAAGGTCTTAAAGCAATATTGTTCAGTGCTCTCCTTCTGTTATTACATTAAAATGACAGGTTATAGTTTCCTTGATGGATTCAAAGTGGTCCATAGCATCATCAAACACATCCTGAATGACATTCAATCTAGACAAAGCTCAAGACTTTTTATTTATGTTCCATGTTCAAGGGACCTTCATTTCTCCCAACACTGTGTTACCTATTCATGATTTCCTAGCAGAAAGCACAATTTTCCCTCAACTCAAGATCCAGATACCAAATAAGCCACTGATTATATTGAGTTTAAGCATCCTTCTCTCTCCAACCTGCCTTTCTAAAATCATTTCACGTTATTCCCCAACCACTCTTTACATTCCAGCCAAATAGCTTCCATCGCCATTCTCCAGACACGACATACCAAATCCAAACGTTGTGCAAAGAGAACACAGCAAAGGCTGTGTCCCATAGCCTGAATGTGCTCCTTCTTTACCTCATTCTAGTGGAATCTCAAGCTTCTTTCAAGGTTCAGCTCATGTGATATCTCTTACATATTCCATCTATATATTAAAATCTTCTCCCTTCCCAAACTATTATACACACATGATAATTATATGTAACATAAAAATCTATAATTTTTATACAAATTAGAATATATAAAATAGGATTTTATATAGAAATATAATATACACACATATTTAGATACACATATATGCCTGTGCAATTATACACACAAACACTTACCTGTATGTAGATGTAGAGACACCTACACATGAAATATAGGTGCACATATGTATTTGTGTGTGTTTACATGTAGTAGCATCCCAACTGACTATAAGCTCCTTGAGGGCAGGGGCTATTTTTTTTGTGGCTTTGCTCTCTTATCCCCCAAGACCTAGTACGGTACCTTGGGTATAGCTTTTTGTGTTTAGGAAATTAGGAAAAAAAGTTCTCAAAGATGCCATAAAGCATTTTTATCGTCACAAACTTCAGCGAGTCACCTCATGGATCTGGGCAATTTTATTATATAATTAAAATGACTAGATCGTAGATTCAAACTGGAAGGAACTATTAAGCCATCTAATCTGTGTAATTAAAATTTTGTACCCTTGGACTTTGTTTCCCAAGATTCCTTTTTTGTCCCCACGTTACGTCCTTATGTTTTGTAGATAAAGTTACTGTAACTTCACCCTCTCTGGCTCTCTCTTCTCCCACTTTTACAGTCCAAAATTCTAATGACACAGATCCAAGCCCTTCATTTTACAGATGGGGAAATTGGGGTGCAGAGAAATGATTTGCCCCTGGTTACAAAGGCAGTGAAAGGCACAGGAATGGCTCCCAGGACCTCTGTTTCCAAAGCCAGTTTCTTTCCATGTCAAGAAGGCTGGTTATCCCTGTTTTTCAGCCGAAAAGACCAAAGGGTCACTTTTGATAAAGAACTTGGTCTTTGAGAACTGAATTTCAAGCCTCAGTTTTGAGTTAGATCACAGGTATTTTCACACTCACCTCCATAAAAACACACTGTTGGGGAAAGACTAAATGTGGTCCTTCCATGCCAATTTACAGAAAAATAGCAGACAATCCTTTTTCCCCCCCTTCTTTCTTTTTACCTTATGCAGTTCCACTGGAGTTGGGGACATGATCTCCTTCATTTCTTGCTTGATTTTTCTTGGGGGAATAGACTTCCTACCCATGTCGACAGGTAGGGTGTTGCTTCGAGTGGCCTGGCTGTAGTGACTTCGGGAGGTGCTCCTTTCTTGGAAGCTCGCCTGGCGTCCTAATTGACTGCGTGACGGCGTGGCGGCTTCATGGTTCAAGCTCAGTGTGCTCCCCAGCATGATTGTGGCCTGTGGCATCGACAGTTTTAAGGAGGGAGGGGGAAATTACACCCTTGAACTGCGGAGAAGGTTTTACTGCTTATCCCTAAGCATCCTTCTCCCAGATCCCAATCAAAATACAATCACTTCAGTACCCAGGACTAAAGGCTAGAGAATGGATGTACTAGAGCTCTAGGGAGGGTCCCTAAAACTTTAGGAAACTGGTTTGTAAGTTACATTCATAATGCCCAATGACGAGCCAGTGAGTGGACTTCCATGTGCATATCTCGGGCACTTTGGAAACTGGAATTGAGCCATGATCTAAGCATTTGCTTCCTTTAGACTCTGACATTTAAGAAAGCCACATTTTGAATGCAGCAGGATTATCTTTCTGTGGAATTGAACTAACAGAATTCACACAGGCAGCCACCTTTTTTTCTCCTCATAGCCATTTTTAGTGAATTAATCTCTAATAATCGACTAAGGACTTCTCACTCAGAGCTGGCTTCCCCTTTTAGAGATATTTTCTCAGAACCAAACGGCCAATTCCACAGAACTCGATTCATGCTACAAAGAGAAAAAAGACCCTCCTGTCATACTGTTCCTTGTCAGACCCAAAAGGTTAGATTTTGTTACCTTGGTCCTCGTCCCCCCACCTCTCTAATACCAGGCTTCTTCAGGATGATGAATGCTTGTCAACTGCTTAACTTTGTAATTTTCTGTGGGAGAACCGTTGTTAAGAGAAGTGCAAGAAGAATCATGTTTGCACTCAAGGGGGCAGATCGAGATATTACTTTTAGACATGGCCAATATGGGAATTGGTTTCACCTGATTATATATAACCTTGTTTTCTCCATTATAGGATGGGGAGAGGGAAAGCGAAACAGATTTTCATTTAGAAAAAAAAATTAATTAAACAAAAAACAAATGATCATGTGTCATTCCTGTTGTGCTCCCCACTTTGCTAAATGTCTGTTGGATGGGAACTGAGTATCACCAAAACATCAGAAAGATATGCTACACAACATAATATGTGGGAAATGATGCTGCCAGAATATTAATTGCTTTTTAAATTTGGTTTGGGTCTGTCATCATCATGAGATGCTTAGAGTCCTGCAAAACTTTTTTTTAAGATTAAAGCCATGATTCTCTTATCTTCCAATGGGAAGATACTCTAAAGACAAACCAGGGCACATATAACTTCTGGTAGTGAAAATATGTCCTACGTGGTATATGTCACAACGTGGCCAGTTTTTTAATAAGAACTATATTAAACTAGTAACCAAGAAAGGGCATTGCAGAGAGGCTTATGTTATCAGACCAGAAGAGCTTTCTAATGTACCCTCTCTTAGAGATTTCCTGATTAAACCCTGCAATTAATTAGATCCTTTGATTACTGAGCATTGAGAGTCACTTCAAGTTGGGAGTTGAAAAATATAACCGACCGTGGTTTGGGTTCTTCCGTATCACCTTAGAAAAGTCACCCATAGGGACAATGCAATTGATAACCAGGTTAAATAAACCCATTGCACGTGGAAAAAGTCTCACTTTTATCAGTAATCTTTTTGCTTAAAAAATATAAAAGCATTATTTATAGTTGAGTCAACTTTTTTTGTTGTTCTTCGTATCTGACTCTTCATGACTCCATTTGGGGGTTAATTGGCAAAAACACTGGAGTGGTTTGCCATTTTCTTTTTTGGTACATTTTAGAGATGAGGAACTGAGGCAAACAGGGGTTAATGACTTGCCCAGGGTCACACAGCTAGAAAGTGTTTGAGGACAGATTTTACCTAAGGAAGATGAGTCTTCCTGACTCTAAGCTTGGCACTCTCCATTGAGCCACCATACATATGCATTTTATATAGTTAAGTTTTCACTTATCTGGGTAAGATTATGCATGTTACTGGAGCTAAATCTTGTTTTCAAATTTATCAACAGCTTGCAAATAACTTAAAAAAAAAAACCAAAAACCCTTACCTTCTGTCTTAGAAATCAATACTGTGTATTGGTTCCAAGGGAGAAGAGCCATAAGGGCTAGGAAATGGTGACTCATCCAGGATCACACAGCTAGTAAGTGTCTGAAGCTACATTTGAATCCAGGAACTTCCATCTTCAGGCCTGACTCTCTAGCCACTGAGCTACCTAGGTGTGCCCTACACAGCATTATTTGTGAATGGTCTCCATTCAGCCCAATTATTTTCTTTGAAGGGACAAATGAATGAAAGAAGGATTTATATAACATCTATTATACTGTGCTAAGCATTTTAAAAGCAATTATTTTAAATTTATATTTCTATAAATATGCTTATATTTTATATAGCATTTATATATAAAATATTCATGTAATTTATGTATAAAATATATATCATATATACTTATAATTCAATATATTAAATTTAAATTAATTTAGAACTATTATTTTATATATAAATAAAGCAATAAATATCTTCTTAACAAACCTACGTGAAAGATGATTTTATTATCTTCATTTTACAGCTGAAGAAACTGAGGCAAACCAGAGAGTAAGTAACATGCCCAGGGCCATCTAGTATTTAAGTGGCTGAGACTGTATTTAAGCACCAGTCTTCCTGACTCCAGGCTCAGAGCTCTATCTACTTTGTCATCAGCTGCCTCCTTCTGTTGACATATTAATTTACTAAGATCACCCAAATCAATCCACTTCTTTTTTTTTCCTTCTTGCTTTGCTGACATCTCTGCTACCTATTAACTTCTCTTATTGCTAGCAGGAAACCCTGAAAAATTCAAACACTTAACCATTTTCTCTGTCCTTGGGTATGTTTGAGAGGTGGTATTTTTAGAGACACAAGGTTGTGGGGAGAAGCTTAGCAGGGAGACAAAGTTTCGACAACTGAATAAGTTCTCACTTCTGTTCCAATATTTTGGTTTTGTTTAAAGTAAATCATGATCAATAAAAATGTAAAAATAAATCTGATTACAAGTACACGAGAAGCACATCGATGCAAAAATAAGAATGACTATAAATGGTATTGCCGATTTTAATATTATTTTTGCTTATGTCCAGCTAAGCTCTTGTTAAGTCATCAATATACATATCTCTCTGGGTCTCAGCCTCTCTAGGGTTGATGGAATTTACTCTCAGATGTTTAGTAAAGTTTTCCTTTGCACAAAATACATTACGTCACGCAATCATGTTTATTTTTCTAAGAGAGGAGATTAAATGGAAAAGAACTCAGGGCTGAGAGTTAAGTGATGAGGGTTTTGGCTCTCACTCTTCTGAGTGTGTAACCTTGACTAAGTCACAGTCTCACTGGGTATTAATTTCCTCACCTGTTAAGTAAACGAGGGGGGCTGGGATAATCCCTAAATTGGTTTAGTCCAATGAAATGACCGAATTTGGACCATTCTTATAGGTTATATAAAAGCATAGGCAAAGGTTAAAAAGGAACAGACTAATAGGAAGTGTGTTAATTAGCTTCTAGTTTATACTTTTGCCAATTTACTAGTCATCTGGTTGGACTAAGGTTTCCTGTCTTAGCTATCATAAGAGATTATTAAAGAATATAGTAAATCAAGTATAATCAATATAAATAATAATCAAATAAATCAAATAAAAAATAATCAAAATAAAAAAATAAAATATAAAAAAATAAAAAAAATATAAAAAAATAAAATATGGTAAATTAAAATATTAATGAATTTTACTAAATATACAATATGGAAATTAAAGTATACATTAAGCGTATAACTATATTTAAGAGTGATTGTTTGAATTTAGCTCTTTGAAAACCTTAAAACACTATATAAATTCTAGTAATTTTTATTAATAATAATTACTGTGAAAAAAAAGAAAAGAAAAAATAATAATTACTGTGGGGGCAGCTGGGTAGCTCAGTGGATGGAGATCCAGGCCCTGAGATGGGAGGTCCTGGGTTCAAATCTGACCTTAGATACTTCCCAGGTGTGTGACCCTGGGCAAGTCACTTAACCCCCATTTCCTAGCCCTTACCAGTCTTCTGCCTTGGAACCAATACACAGTAATGATTCCAAGGTGGAAGGTAAGGGTTTAAAAAAATAATACTCTACAGTGAGTATGTATGGGAGCACACATGTGAATTTCACAAGTAGGTTATTAATTTTTTCAACATTTTTCATAAGAATATCTTATACTTGGATCTTAGCCAAAAGGCTGGGAAGTGATCACAAGAATATTTTAAACAAGCGTCTCATCCCATGTTAAGCTATTTATCCTTGTTTTCAAATATGTAAACAGGACACAAAATTATGAATTTTCTAATTAGTCTTTGTTGTGAACTTTGGCCTCGGTTCAATCTATATTAGTATATAGTACAGAGTCTGGCACATAATAAGAGTCAGATAAATGTTTATTGACTAACTGTATGTTCAGGGTGTATGTGAATCTGCTACTTTACTTGTGTGGGGAATTCTCAGTGTGGACGGAAACTCCCTACTACTTATTGGAATGGCCGGAAGCACTGAGAGTTCATTTGTCCATGGTTACCCAGCCAGAAGAAGGTAAAGGTCTTTCTGACACCGCTTCTTTATACATTGACGAATTTAATTTTTGCATTTCCATTTCCAAGGGATGCCACCACCTGAAGAAGTGCCAAAGATGCTCCATTGGCTTTAGCGACATGGCCCCTTCTGGAACCATGTCTGCGGAAGCACCCTTTTATGAAGGATCAGTAACTATGTGGAAATCTCTGTTGCTACCAACTGAAATCAAGAGGATACTGCAGGAGGGTCCGTTCCTCTTTGTAGTTTTACTCAAGACCAGGAAGCATCCCGATAAAAATGGAAAGTCGTGCCAACCAAAGCATTCCTGTGAAAGCCAGCATCAAGGCTGGTTTTTGAGGTAACAAAAACAGATGCAGTTGTGCACATAATTCAATTTGGGCTCTTTTCAACAATCAATTTAAATATGGAAAAGGTGGTGAATGTTCTTATGAACCAACTGTCAGACAGTTACAAATTCTGCCATGTGTGAAATTTGAAACTCCACTAAGAGGGACCCTTCTCATGTCAATTTGCTCGAGTTCCAGAGTTGTCATCCACTTCTCTTTCCCTGAACTGGGCTCTGAACAACCAAAACCAAGACATTAGCCTATGAGATCATGCCATATGGAACTACGGAATTGAGAAATCCAAACCCATAATTGCTTTTGGCACCCCTTTTTGCAAATACACACGATTGGAGAATCACATCAAAGGTCCATCCATGCAAGAGAGAAGCAACATAATACAAGGGCACAACATCACCTTAGCACGGCGGGAAGTTTCTCCCCCATTGAGGCCATTCACATTCCTTACAGTTACCCAGGGACTCCAAGTGACGTCAGAATGAACATGACATCCTGCCACTTTTTGCAGCCCCCATGAAATTTAAAAGAACATAAAAGGAACAGTCTAGGACTTCTCACTCCAAAGTGGGAATGCTGCTGGAATATTAATTGCTTTGATTAAAGAAACTCTCTGGGAAGGTACTAGTAAAAGATGGATTCAATTATTACACACCATCTCACTCCCCCTCAAATTTATACTAAATAAAGCAAGCAAGGAATCAGGATTTGCAATTAACCGCAAGGCATTGTGTGATTATTTTGGCTGCTTAAAAAAAATGTCAGCTATGCTCATTCAGCAGCTGCCACATTACCTATTTTAAGGACAAAAGCAAGCAAAAATTTCCTCTTATGTTCCTCTTAATGACCGAATTAGTTTCTAGACCAGATACAAATGCTATCATGCCAGGGAACTCTTCTAAACCAGCTAACAGAATGGGATGCGAGGCAGCTGTGAAACCAGGTTTGGGTTTTCTTTCTTTTTTTTCTTTTTCTTTTTTGTTAGCAATCTGGTGGGAAACGCTGTATGTGCAGTTGGGATTAGCAGGGCAGGATGGCAGAAGCTACAAGTCAGGAAGCCTTGAGGGTGGAAATGGGACAATAAATCATTTCAGCAGCATTTAAAAAAAAAATCAAATTGCTTTCTGGAGGGTAGGGGCAGGGAAGGCAGCTTCACAAGCAAAAAATATTAACATAAAGGGTAGGTACCAAGAGAGTCATGTTTCTCAAACACAGACGCCTGTCCGCTTTCTCCTGTGGAGAGGGGTTAAAGCTTTTAAATGAACTGGAGTGAAGAATGCAAACTGATAAAGGTAAAAAGGACTGAAAAATGAAAGTCGCTGGAATCAGTGATGGGCAGGCAGGGTTGGTGCTACCTCAAGCTCTCTCAGAATTCCTGACTGTCCACAGGTTTCTAAGTCTTCCAGGGCTTGAGACCAGAAGTTCTCTTCCTGTTCCCCATCGGCATTGTTGTGGGACCCTGGAAAACTGCGAACACATAGAAGAGTTTGGGTTAGACACAGGCATCTAAGTGGGCAGTGTTTTCCCCTGAATCAGGAATTCTTAGCCCTTGTCCAACACACACACATCAGAGAAATTGGTGTGGAAAAGATGGAGAAATAACTGGGAAATTCTCAGTGACGTGAGCTCATTGTATGTGGTTTTTATTTTTCTTCTATCCTAGTTGGGTAGCAGATAATCCTTTGATTTGAGTGGTCCACACTGGCACCAACACTGAAGCCACATCCAACCTCACCAAAGAGCAACCTGACGATTGATTATTTGGTGAGGTCAAGACCCTTTGGTAGTGGCTTATCTCACCTAGGAGTTGGCATGATGTCAGATTAGATCAGTCACTTTCTATCTAGAATCGCACTTGAGTTGTTTCCCCATTTCTTCCTGGTTTCAGTCTCAACTGTCAAATGATGAGGTTGGGCTAGATGATGGTGAAGGACCCCATCTAGTTCTATGATCTTTTGTCTCTTCCCAGTAGCATTTATTTCCCAAGGAGCCCAGTTACTTGATTAAAAAATAGTTTCAGTAGAAACTGAGGACGTTGATTCTCATTCTGATTCCACCACTGAGATGACCCTTTGTGGACAAATCACATCCAATTCAAGGGCAAGTCAAGATGTTTCCCATGATGCCATTGGCCCTCTTTCAACATGAAGGACAAACAACATTCTTATGGGGAAGAAGAAGAGAATCATGGCGGAAGGGTTTCCAAAATCCCTAAAGAAGGTCAAATGCACCAAGCTTTGGAAGTGCCCTGTTTTGTTTTGTTTTTCCATCTGTTACTATGCATAAGCCAGGGCTCCCAGCATTTTCCTTTATCAAAAAAGAAAAAAGAAAGAAAAGAAATGGGCCACTGTTAAAGCAGTTTTTAGGAGACTACAATTTTTTAAAGTGAGTCTTACTATTGAAATTCAAATTTCTAAAAACTACAGTTTAAGTCCCGTTATGAAGGCGTTGCATGGGTATAAATTTTCTGGGCTTTTGTGTATAAGATAAGATGATTTAAACCTGTAAGATGGGCTGAAGTTGTCTTTTTCCTCAATTTTGGTGCCATACTTTTCACTGATGACTAATTTGCCAAGAATATAAATTCTTAGAGTACTAAATTGAAAAAGGACTTCTTGGCCCAAATTATTCCTTTTTTTAAACAAATTATTATTATTATCATTAAAAAAACCCAATCCTTACCTTCCATCTTGGAATCAATACTCTGTACTGATTCTAAGGCAGAAGAGTGGTAAGGGCTAGGCAATGGGGTCAAGTGACTTGTCCAGGGTCACACAGCTAGGAAGTGTCTGAGGACAGATTTGAACCCAGGACCTCCCATCTCTAGGCTTGGCTCTTAATCCACTGAGTCATCCAGTTGCCCCCTATTCCTTTAAAAAAATGCCAAATCCTTACTTTCTTTTTCAGTAACAACTCTAATACAGAAGAACAAGGGCTAGGCAAACAGGGTTAAGTGACTTGCCTCAGGTCATACTGCTAGGAGATGTCTGAGGCCAAATTTGAACCCAGCACCTCCCATCTCCACATCTGACACTATCCACTGGGCCACCTAGCTGCCCCTCCAAATCACTATCTTGAATATGTCTTTATTAACTTGAAAATACTAATGTGGACCCAATTTTTAGTAAAATGGAAGAGAAAGGCAAATTTTCTTAGAATGAATACCTTGTTACAAAATGAGAAGTTGAAATTCAGAAATAACTAAGAAACAGAAATGACCAAGAAATAGTTTCTATACACACTTATCTTTTTGTCAAATGATGCCTTCTCTAGTGGAGAGAGGGAAGAATAGTTAATGATATTTGATTTATTTATTATACTATAATAATTATTATTAATGGTATTTAATGTAAGATAAACAAATAAATAAAAGAAACAATCTTAATGAGAATGAGTCCCATTATTTTTCTCAATAGGTTCACTTTATTGCATTTTTCTTTGTTCTAGACAACCTGTATAAGGGACAGGATATCCCATCTCCCACCTCTCTGACTGGAATGGCCATCCTCACATTAGCCTCTTAGAACTTCAAAGATCAGCTCCAATGGCTCCCACATGAGGTCCTTCATGATCCCTGTAGGTAATTAGTACTCTATGTTTCTTAATCTCTCAACCCCCCAATTATTTTCCATTTATTTTATAAATAAATATATTTGTGTCTATTATATACATGTGGATATGTAAATAAGTATAACAATAAATATATTGTTACCTCTCAGTAGAATATAAGCCTGCTGAAGGTAAGGACTATTTAATTTTTTTCTTTTTTGAAAAATTTTATTTAATTAATTGATTTAGAATATTATTCCATGGTTACATGATTCATGTTCTTTCCCTCCCCTCCTCCCCCTGCCCCAAGCTGACACGCAATTCCACTGGATTTTACATGTATCATTGATCAAGACCTATTTCCATATTATTAATATTTGCATTAGAGTGATCATTTAGAGTCAACATCCCCAATCATATCCCCATCGACCCATGTGACCAATCTCATCTTTTCTTTATATCCCCACTGCCCAGGAGGGAGTAACTTCCATTTTCTCTTTGGCCTGAACATGTTATTTTGCTGCCACAGTGAACTCCAGATTGGAAAAAAAAAAACAAAACAAAAGCAAAAACTTCCAATGACAATATAATTTTTCAGCATCTTATGGTCTTTGAGTGTTGCTTGGGGACACTGAAAGATTGAGAGATGTACATAGTCAATATGTGCGAGAGATGGATTAGAACTCAGATCTTCTTGACTCCAAGGGGGAAGGGAATAAGCACTTATTTTTCTCCTTCCTTCCTTCCTTCTTTCCTTCTTGCCCCCCCTTTCTCCCTCTCCCCCTCTTTCTGCTCCTCTCCCTCTCCCTCCCTCTCTCTCTCTCTCTCTCTGTCTCTCTCTGTCTCTCTGTCTCTGTCTCTCTCTCTCTCTCCTCACCTTTTGTCTTAATATAAGTTCTAAGACAAAAGGGTAGCAAGGGCCAAGAAACTGAGATTAAATGACTGGCTTAGGGTCATGTAGCTAAGAAGTGTCTGAAGCCAGATTTAAACCTAGGTCTTCCCAACTCCAGGCCTTGCACTCTGTCCAATGTGCTACTGTGAATTTTAGTTTTACTCCACCCGCTTAGTCTTTAGAATCTAGCAACAAACAATGTATACACCCCCACTTAAGGATTGGGTGTGGGGGAGGAAGGAATATGACTGGCATGTGCTAGCAAGTGACAAATCAGAAACAACTGACTGACCCCCTGGACTGTACTAAGCCAAACTTAAGCCACCATAGGAAGTGATGTAAAGAACTGCCTTTATATTTTGTGTGACTTCCTGCGAGAGGGACTTTTGCGGACTTGGGTGGTAAAACTTGACTTGGAGGAGCTCTGAAGCATGGGTCCTGAGACTGCTTCCCTTATGCGACCATGTGGTAAGTGTTAAGGCTGACTTCCCTTTCCCTTGACCCTTCTAAAGGTTCCAGCCTCCAAGGAGGCCTCCTAGCTAGAAGTCGAGTTAGATTGAATCTTCTGGGAAGGCCCCTTGGCTGAGAGGCCTCTGAACTCCCCCTTACTCAGGCCAGGCCGGAGTAGATCTTTACCCCTTTCCCTCTTTCTCCTTCTTCTTAATTTCTTCCTTCTATTGCAAATAAACCACCATAAAATTCCATTTTGACTTGAGTATTTCATTGGGATTTAGAATTTAAATCCTTGGTGACCACTAAATAATATATTCAGTCTCAACTGTGAACTTTAAAATTACTCCACCCTACTTAGACGTACTTTAGGGGAAGATAAAGTTGTAATCTCCTGATTGAACAATGAAGGTACTTAGTTCTCACCTTATAGTGAAGCTAGAACTTTAAGCTAAGTCTATTTTTAGGTCTTAATACAAAAAAGGTGTTAAGTAACTATAAAGGTTAAATTAATCACAAAAAGGTCAAGTAACTAACAAAAGGTAAACTTAACAAAGAAGTGTTAAGTAACTCAAAAGATATAATCAAAGATGAGAACTAAAGTATGGGCAGTACTGGAGAAAGCCTTTGATGTGATTGGTAGATGTGAAAATTTAGAGAAGACACAAGAGTGAAAGGTCTATATATATGGGATTTTTCATCTCTCAGAATATTCTCTTTCCCTTATTGGCGGTGGAGAGTTAGCTGAGAGCAGCGTGCTGAGCCTTCTGGCATCTTAGCATGGCTACAAGCTATTGTATGGTTCAGTGGTGAGTTTCTGGCTGAGTTTCCTCCTTTACTTTTCCAACTTTATCCCCTTAGAAGCCTCTAATCTTCTTCAGAGACCTAGAGGCGGGAATTTCAAAACTCCCCCTGGCACAGGCCAGGCAGGAGGAATCCTATATCCTCTTCCTTCCTCCTTAAATTCTTTCCCTCTATATTAATTAAATTACCATAAATTTCCAGACTGGCTTGGGTATTTTATTTGGGATTTCCCCGGCAACCAATTAAATCTAGATTTTAAGTCACAACCCTAAAATTATCTTGACACAACCCTAAATTTACCCCTTACACTACCTAGATGCCCCAAGCATTTATTCTTAAATTCTAGCCATTGCACCACTCAGTCTGACTCAAGACAGGCACTTAATAATGCTTGTTAAAATCAAATCACACCATACAATTGATTTCACAGCTTTATATACTTCAGTCATTATTGTGGTATTGGCCACACTGCTCTTGCAAATTGTATTATGGTTTGATTCTTCAAGAAGCCCAAGAAATTATGGCAATTTTGAAGAAGAACAAGGCCATAGAAGAAAAGAAACATAGATCTGGCCTGAATCACCAAGCAGGGGAAACAGCACTGGAAGACAAACTTCATACAAAAAAGTCTTACCTACTAGTTGTTGGCCTTTCCCATTCATAATCACTCAGATCCACTTCTTGGTTCAGTGTCTTGTTCGTTGGGGACAAACTACTTCTTTGTTTAGGATTCCTCCACTCAAATGCACTGAAATTGGATCCTGAAGCTGGGAAGCCAGGACCTAAAAAATTCAAGCAAGGCATCAAACCCTATCCTTGAGAAAAGAATCTTTTGAAATGAATGTAGTCAGGTTTCTTGTTCATCTTGGCCTTGTGGCATTTTGTGGTTGTCACTCTGCCTGTACCAGGGAAATGTGTAAAGAAACTGTTCAATAAGAACTAAATTTGGCAGGTTGCAATAGAATATCAATATAATATTTTAAATATCTTACATTTGATATCTTTGACCATCATCTCATTTCTTATTGATGTTTTTGGCCTTCTTTAGTCTCTATACTTTTGCTCTTTCCTGGATCACTTCCCATTAATAAATAGCCCTTCTCCCTCTTCCTCTAATAGTGGGATGTTCTTCAAGGCTCTCTCTTTAGACTTCTTTAATTTCAGTATTCATTTCCTTGACAGTTCCACTTATTCCCATGATTTCGATGATCAATTTTATGTTGATTACTCTCAAATCTACATATTCAGCCCCAATCTCACCCCTAATCAATAGACTTGCACTTTCTACTATACTTGAATATCCTTAAACATGTTACTAACAACTTCAAAATTGAACTTGTCTTCTTCCCAAATGCTAATTCTCTTCTCCACTTCCCTATTTTTGTGGATGGTACCATCATTCTCTTACACACTCATGCTTGAAAATTTAGTCACTTTGATTCTTTTTTCTTTTTTCACCTTCCTTATCCAATGAATCAGTTAAATTCTGCTGATTCTACTTATTGAAAAATTTCTACTTCATCCTCTCTTTTCTCCTCACAAAGATACCATTTTAGTACAGTTCTCTCACTGTCATTTGACTGAATAATTTTAATAGCCTCCTAATTTGGTTTTCCTGTTGAAGCATCATAATTTAGAGGAAAGAACACTTATTTAAACCCCTAAGGCCTGAGTGCTACAAAGTCTTGGCTTCTGCCTGTGTGTCCTATGTTGAAGTGACCTTGGGTAAATCACACAACTTCTATTCATCTCAGTTTCTTCATGTGCAAAATGAAGAGATTGGACTAGGTGACTTCAGGCTCTAATCTAATTCATACCATCCTCAGAATCATTTTTTGTTTACACAACTCTATACATGTCTTCCTCCTGTTTAAAAATCTCCAGGGGCATAAACTATGGGAGTGGAAACACCGAGGAAAAGCAACTGCCTGAATACAGAGGTTGAGGGGACATGACAGAGGAGAGACTCTAAATGAACACTCTAATGCAAATATTATCAACAAAGCAATGGGTTCAAATCAAGAAAACATCTAATGCCCAGTGGATTTACGCGTCGGCTATGGGGGGTGGAGGGGGAGGAAAAGAAAATGATCTATGTCTTTAACGAATAATGCTTGGAAATGATCAAATAAAATATATTTAAAAAAGTGAAAAAAAAATCTCCAGGGGCTGCCACCTTGCCTAAACCCCCCCCCCCCCCCACCACCACCGAAACTCAGAAAGTGCTTCGCTTGGCAATCAAAAACAAACTGGACAATTAGCCTCTTCTTGGTCTGGTCCTATCTTTTCTTGCCTCTTGCACTTGGAAAGACCATCTCCAAATCTCTCTCTTCTGCCTGTTGAAATGCTTCTCTTTCTTGAAGACTCAGTTCAGATAGCATCTTCTTTATGAAGGTCTTTCTGAGCTTCCCATTTGAAAGTGATGCTTTCCACACTATATATCTCACAGCATTTTGTCTGAACCTTTCCTTTGTACTTTTTAAACTTCTGTCTTGGATTGTATTTATTTGCATCTACACCGTAACTCCTTATATACACACCTTTATAGCTTAATAAAACCCCACCACTTTCCTTAGTAAATTAGTTAATCTTTAAAGTCTGATCAGATTTCTTTTACTCTTCCTCAAAGACCCCACCTTAATTCTGTGTGTACCCTTTCCCACTCTCCAATTCTATCTCATGTGTTTTCTTCCTCTCCTAGAATGTAAGCTCTTTGAGGGAAGGGATGGTCTTGTATAGTACCTGGCTTATAGTAACTACACTTAATAAGTGCTTCCTATCTCTATCTCCCTACTTTGATACTGCCTATCAAGTATCTATCATCTCTTCATCCATGTCCATCTGTCCACCTATCGATTCATCTATCATCTATCCACCAACTTGTCTACATACATGATTCTATTTTGAAAACTGTGGTGCACTATGTTATTATTCTTTTTTCCCCCATTTGAATTAGTTTATTTAGTCAATTTAGAACATTATTCCTTGGTTACAATAATCACATTATTTCCCTCCCTTTCCTCCACCCACCCTTCCCATAGCCGACACGCAATTTCATTGGGTATTACATGTGTCCTCGATCAGAATCTATTTCCATGTTGTTGATGTTTGCATTAGGATGTTCATTTAGAGTCTACATCCCCAATCATATCCCCCTCGACCCATGTGATCAAGCAGCTGTTTTTCTTCTGTGTTTTTACTCCCACAGTGTTTCCTATGAATGTGGATAATGTTTTTTCTCATAGATCCCTCTGGATTGTTCAGGATCACTGCATTGCCATTAATGGAGAAGTCTATTACATTCAATTGTACCACAGTGTATCAGTCTCTGTGTACTATGTTCTCCTAGTTCTGCTCCTCTCACTCTGCATCACTTCCTGGAGGTTGTTCCAGTTCCCATGGAATTCCTCTAGTTCATTATTCCTTTGAGCACAATAATATTCCATCGCTAACATATGCCACAATTTGTTTAGTCATTCCTCAATTGGAGGGCATCCCCTCATTTTCCAATTTTTTGCCACCACAAAGAGCGCAGCTATGAATATTCTTGTACATGTCTTTTTCCTTATTATCTCTTTGGGGTACAAACCCAGCAGTGCTATGGCTGGATCAAAGGGCAGACAGTCTTTAAGCGCCCTTTGGGCATAGTTCCAAACTGCCATCCAGAATGGTTGGATCACTTCACAAATCCACCAGCAATGCATTAATGTCCCGACTTTGCCATATCCCCTCCAGCATTCATTACTTTCCTTTGCTGTCCTGTTAGCCAATCTGCTAGGTGTGAGGTGATACCTCAGAGTTGTTTTGATTTGCATTTCTCTGATTATAAGAGATTTAGAACACTTTTTCATGTGCTTATTAATAGTTTTTATTTCTTTGACTAAAATTTCCTATTCATGTCCCTTGCCCATTTATCAGTTGGAGAATGGCTTGATTTTTTGTACAATTGATTTAGCTCTTTATAAATTTGAGTAATTAGATGTTTGTCAGAGATTTTTGTAATGAAGATTGTTTCCCAATTTGTTGCTTCCTTTCTAATTTTGGATGCATTAGTTTTGTTTGTAAAAAAGCTTTTTAATTTGATGTAATCAAAATTATTGATTTTACATTTTGTGTTTTTTTTTTTTCTAGCTCTTGCTTGGCATTAAAGTCTTTCCTTTTCCAAAGATCTGACAAGTATACTCTTCTGTGTTTGCTAATTTGCTTATAGTTTCCTTCTTTATATTCAGGTCATTCACCTATTCGGAGTTTATCTTGGTGTAGGGTGTGAGATACTATGTTATTATTCTTGTTATTAGAGAGAAAGGCAATCTAACTACTACTCTAGTACTCATTCCTCTACACAAGCTCATATATACCTTAAATTTGATTAAGATCAAAATGGCAGAAGGTGTAAGTTTTCAAAGAGTATATATTATATTATGTAATTAAATATTACATACAGTCTACATCATATTATCTACCATAATACTATAATTATACTGAATGAGACCTTAGAGATTATGGTGGCACCTGGAAATAATGCCAGAATCTCCAATCACTATATACCCAATATGATATGTTGACACACACACACACACACACACACACACACACACACACAGAGAATGGCTTTCTCATTTAAATTTTCTCTTCTGTGATAGCACTGAAGTTAAATACTTCAAGAACCATGGAAGGCAGGAGCCAATTATGATTGACCAATGACCCAATGAGAGCACTATACAATGAATTAGGTACATAGACAAGAATACATGGGGCTAACATCCCCCTAACGTTTAGTCCCCATTATGTTTTCCCACAACTGCTACAAATATACGTAGGAGGCTTACTAGAGCTCATGTCTATCTTACTTGCCAATAATCTAAGAAAAACATAGTACCCAAAGGGGACTGGTTTTCCCATCCAACATTTCGGCCCCAAGGGCTAGGACACAACTCACTGCCACACACTGAAAGCATTCCTTATTAGCCTTCAGCCTGGTGAGATCATACTTTATAACAATGCAGAACTTAGGAAATATTTACAGTTCCATATTTCATCCTTTTTCTCTGACAGCAGCAGAAACGCGATTAGCTGGTTGGTAAGAAGCCATGTGTGTGTGATGAATGTGTAGTTTGCCACCTAAGAGGCTGAATTATACTTCAGTCTGGGCAGCTTCTCCTCCAGAAGAGAAATGATATGGGTCTAACCTCAGCATAGTCCTAGTCTACAGTTTAGACAGACTCACCTGTTTTCTCCTCTGAGCTAAAGAGAGAACTGTATAAGATTGAACTGTTGGCACTGGAAGAAGGGTTAGGCAAACACCCTTCTCACTGATTTGGTTTTCAATATTTCAGGAGCCAAGGAGATTTTCTTCTTCTGAGATTGGCACAGAAACCAGTGCGATGCTTAGGGTCATTGAGTATTTCCCTATCAGGGCATGGCATTTATTTTCAAGATCGGAAGAAATTCCAATTTGTTAAGACTGTGAAGTTGATGAAACTTTAACTTGTTCTGGTTAGTCATGGGCAAGAGACCAGGAAATGGGTGGAAATCAGTCCATCAGAGCTGCTAGAGAAAATAATCTCCAAGTTCTTACCAAATATATGTCTGCATCATTTCCTAAGCATTATCTAATATAAATGTGTCACTATGTGATGAGAAATAAGATAAGAGGGTCAAGATTAATTCAGATAGAGGCATAGAATTATCTCCTGAAGTTAGTAGCAGAAAATCCGGTTCCTTGTTCTAGATAATTGTGTCTGTGTTAGTGGTTGTAGTTCATTAGGTGGGAAGAGGGGAATGGTAACTCCCACATAAAAGGTTTCCATCAATGCTGCAGATGAGTCAGAAAAAGTATGGCTGATGCTGTAGCGTATATCTCTAGATTTTCTCCAATTTACCCTGTTCCTCTCTTGTTTATTATGCACAGTTTTTTACATGATTCCCCAATTAGAAGGAGAGCTCCTTGAAGGCAAGGACTATTTTTGGCCTTTCTTTGTATTTCTAGGGCTTAGGACCAGTGCTTAGCACATCATAAACACTTTTAACAAACTGACTGCCTCCTACTTGATGCCCATATCTTTGCACCAAGGGCCTCCCTTTCCTCCCTGCCTCTTCTGTTAAGACTAATTTCTTTATAGAAGCAGTTATGAGTGGAAGACATATATAAGACTTAGACTACCAATTACTAATTGGGTGACCTTGGGCCTTTCTGAACCTCAGTTTCCTCAATTTATAAAATTAAAGGGCTGTTTTTTTTTGTTTTTATTTTTTGTTTAGGGTTAGGGTTTTTTGTTTGTTTGTTTGTTTATTCTCTCCATTTAATAATAATTGAAAAAGAAAACACTCAACAAATGTGCAACACAAATTCCAAAGTGGTGAAATTGATCTCATTCTGCATTCTGCATTTCAGGTCAATCATTTCCAGCAAAAGAAAGACTTCTTTGATCCTCTGGGATTGCATGCCCCCCCACCCCATTACTTAAAATTCTTAAGTCTTTCAAAATTGTTTTTCATTATGCTATTATTACTAAATGAATTATCTCCCTTAATTCTACTCAGTTCAACCTGTACAAGTTCAGAATTCTTCCTTCTTAGTTTCTTCTTCATTGATAATACCATTGAACAGAAAAGGGCCAAAATTTGTGAAGCACTCCAAAAAAGTCACTTCTATCCAGGTTGGCACCAATCCACTTGTCACCATTCTTTGAGGTCAGTTATTCAACAAGTTCTGAGTTCACAAAGTTGTATATTCATCATCCATCTAGTATTTCTTTAGTGCCAAAAGGATTATGAGTTTGTCAAATACTTTATAGAAGTTAAAATATATTAAGACTACAGTATTCTAATGACTATCAAAAGAGAAACTGAGCCCGTAGGGTGGTGGTCCATCATCTTTGCTTCCCTTTCTAAATATTTGCCAACTTTATCTTCCATAATCCATTCTAGAATTTTGTCAGAAATTGATATTGAGTTCACTAGCCCATTTCTTCTTCTTTGGAAACCAAGATATTTGCCTACCTGAAGTCTTCTTGTCCATCTTCTATTATCAACCAGTTTTCAAACATCACAGAGAGGGGCTCAAGAAATGTGAAAGCTCTTTTATTGACTTGGAATATGATTCACTGGAGGCAAGTGACTGGAATTGAGGAAAACTAGACAGTTCTTCTGCTAAGGTCTCATCTTAGGTTTTATTTTCCTCCTAGTTTTTTGTATTTTATAGTTCTCAATCTGAAGAATAAACAGCTAGCCACCTAGCTCTGCTTACTGAAACCATGCAGACTAAGTCTACACCCTCTTCTATACAATAGATTAGCAGATTATTGAAGGATGTGCAATTAACCAGTCTTTTCCCCCCCAGACGAAATAACGATTTCTTGACCTGATACACTATAGTATGGATTCCTTTCACCACACTACTTGCAGCCCTTTGGATCTACTCTAGTTTGTCAACATCCTTCCTGAGATATGGCTTCTAAACCTGAAAACACTTTTTCAGATATAACCAGGGCAAGACTTCCACTTCCCCTTTGGGCATTATGCTGCTAGTAACATAACCCAACACTGTATTAGCTTTTTTTGGCTACTGTGTAACACTCACGACTCATTAAGCTTCCATTAAACTAAAATCTCAGTTATCTTTCTCATTAACTGCTATATGGGCATGCCCCTGCCGTCCTGAATTTGTATAGTTGATTTTTTAAGAACCTAGAGTATAGGACTTTACATTTATCCTTACTCAATTTCAACTTATTAGATTCAGTCCAGAATTCTAGTGCGTTGGATCTTGAAGATGCCATCGTATGTGTTAGCTACTCCTCCCAGATTTGTGGCACCTTGAAAATTTGATAACTGTGACCTCATCTCTGCTTTCATCCGAGTCATTGATTAAAATGTAGACAATAAGACTGAGGATATCCCTGTGGAAATCTATCCACTAGACACTTCTCTTAAGGTCAACATTAATCAATTAATCATTACTCTTTGTGACTAGCCATTAGACAAGGTCTGAATCCATTTAACTGTACTGTTATGTATATTATTTCTCATCTTGTCTACAAAGATGGCATGGGACACCTTTTCAAATGCCTTTCTAGAATCTAGGACTAGAATTTCTGTTTCATTCCTTTTTATTATCGTGGTGATGGTGCCTATTATGAGTCTTTTTTTCAATGATCACAACCTGCCATTTTAACAGAATATTCAAGAATTTTGTCAGGAATCAAAGTTAAGTTCACAAGGCTATAGTTTTCAGATTTCCCTACTTTAGAAAACTGGGACATTTTCTTCAATTTTGTGAAAATACCTCCTGTTCTCTAATATTTTTTCTGAGGTCATGGCCAGTAATTCTTTTGATACCTAGGGATGTAATTTGCTTCTACCTAGTGATTCAAACTCATGGAGGATGGGTAAGTGAGTTGTTCTCTTGCTGTCTCATCACTTATCCTGTGTTTTAATCCTTGCTCCTAATTTTAGTTCCATGCAAATTATTCTAGAGATCATTTTCCTTTGTGGGGAATAGGAAACAAAATGTTTAGTTGAGTCATTAGTTTGGCTTTCTTGCCATCATTAATCGACAGGGACTCAACCACTTCAAGCAGCAGATATACTCCTTCTTTGATCTTCCTGTTGCTGTCCATATGGTTTTTTTTAAAGCCTTTGCCTTCTGCCTTAGTATCAATTATAACACAGGAGAATAGCAAGGGCTAAGCAATTGGAATTAAGTGACTTGCCCAGAGTCATGTAACTAGGAAGTGTTGGAGGTTAGATTTGAACCCAGGTTCTCCCAACGCCAGGCCTGGAGCTCTATCCACTGGGCTACCTACCTGCTTTCCCTTCTCCACCACAGGGTATTAAAAAGGTCTTTTTGTCAACTTCAGTATTTGTTGCTAACTTCAGTTCTGAGTCAGTTCCTGACATTATTTTTACAAGACTATGCTATTCATGTACATCCTTCTGTTTCTGCCCTTGCTTTCTTCTTCTCTTCTTTTCTTTAAAAAGATCTATCAGTCATAAAACTCCTTATGGAGCCCTGTCAGTTCTTTTAGACATCTTTCCTTTCTCAGTGGAATTAATTTTTCCCATCAAAGGGTCAGTTTTGAGAACTTCCCAGCCCTCCTGGGTTGACATATAGACTCTGAGGCTGTGGTATCCTCTTCATTCTTGAAATCTTTGACATCTACTTTTCCAAAGTTCAAGTTCAATGTGAGACTCAACTAGCTTCTTCTCTAACAAAAAACTCTAATATGGAATACTGATGTCCTCTAATAATTTCCTCTCAGCAACCAGGTTTCTCCTTATTGGTGAGAAATCATGTCCAGAACAGCAAGTCTTCCCATTGCCCCCAACATATTTTGAAGGACATAATGAACACTACGCAAGTCAAGAAGGCATCAGTTTCTCTCTTTTTAAGTGGAAGAAAGCTCCAGCAAATAACTCTATAATTTAAGTCTTCCATTATTATTATTATTATTATTATTATTATTATTATTATTATTATGCTATACCTCCAGCCAGGTTATTTCTTTACTTAAAAAACAACAACCTTACTTTCTCCTTAGTAACAACTCTAAGATAGAAGGCAAAGGCTAGGCAAATGGGGTTAAGTGACTTCCCATGGCCCCAGAGCTAGGGAATGTCTGAAAACTGGATTTGAACACAGGTCTTCCCCCAACTCCAGGCTAGGCATTCTATCCACCGAGCCACCCAGCTGTCCCCAGGTTCTTTCTTTCTCTAATTCACATTATTTTTCCATATAGGTAGTAAATAGCAGAATTCCATAATAATATAAATTCTTTTTTTCCTTCCTTTGAGCCGCAGTGGTCTGACTTGTTGACAAGGGGTAAACACTGCTCATTCCCACCCAGTGAACATACTTTTTCCTTTTTTAAAAAAAGTTTTATTTTTTTCCAAATTAGTGCATGTGTAAAGGTGGCCAGGAGAGTCCTTGTGTAGATGATTAACTGACTTTTGGCTATTTTGTAAATAAATTGAGATTCTGTTCTAAAAAAAACAAAAAACAAATTAAAAAAACACTCAGTGTCTGCCATAGTTAATATAATCAAATATCAAAATATCATTATAAGAGACAGTATTCATAATACACTTAGCATAGTGTATATCATGGTGCTTAATAAATGCTTTTTCCCTCCCTTCTTCCTGTATAATTCCCTTTTAGTTGGTGGATTTCCTTCCAAGTATATATTCCTAATATCTAATGCCACTCCACCACCCCTTTAATCTATTCTGTTTCTTTTTAATAAAGTATGCCCTCCTCTACACATATACTGGTCCAGACTTAATTGGGAGGGGGCCCTGAACTTGGATGGGGAAAATTACACTTAATTTTCACTGCCATTTCACTGAAATCTTGCATTTCCTTTAGTTACGAATGTTGACAGCGAATCAAAATTCTGGAAAAGGGTCTACAGGCCAAACTGCCAAAGGGTAGCCATGACATACAAAAAGATTTAAGAATGAATCTCTTAGGGGAAGCTAAGTGGCTCAGTAGATAAGGAGCCAGGCCTGGAGCCAGGAGGTCCTTCATTCAAATCTGGCCTCAGACACTTCCCAGCTGTGTGACTCTGGGCAAGTCATTTAACCCCAATTTGCCTAGCCCTTACCACTCTTCTGCCTTGGAACTGATACTCAGTATCACTTCTAAGACAGAAGGTGATGGGTTTAAAAAAAAATGAACCTCCATCTATAGAGCCCATCCTACCTAGCCTTAGATATCTCTGAAATAAAATATCTCTTAATCCTTAGATTTCTATTACATTATGTTTACTATATAGACATCTGAAGCCCTAAGTTTTACTGCCAAATTCTTGGCTAGTGTTTCTTTTGAGTTAGTGTTTCTTTTCAAAAATAGTCTTCTAATGACATAACTGTCATTGGTATATGCAGGTTATATTTTCCCTTACCCTTCATTTTCAGTTTAAAGACTACTTGATTTCCCTTTTCTTCTTCATTAAAATAAATCGCTACATAATCAGGATTCAATATTAAAAGCCTTCCCAATCCTTTCAAGCACTTTTATAGTTTCAGCACATTGGATCCTATGTAGCCTGTCTCTGAATTATCTTCTCCTAAAATTTTACATTATAGGTCACAGATTCTCAGATGGTGTGTCCACTTCCTCCCAGTTTTAGTCAGAATCAGGTTCTGAATAGTGTTTCTCATTGTTTCCTCTGTCTTTTGAAAGATGAAATTATCAGCAATGGCTTTGTTTTCAGCAGAGAGAGACCTCCAACAGATTTTCTAGTAGTTGAAGTCTCCTATTCTTTCTATATATTACCTTGCTTTCCAATAATAAAGATGACGATAATAATAGCTAGCATTTATATGGTGCTTTAAGGTTTGCATAGAGCTTTAAAGTTATTATCTCATTTAACCTTCACATCAACCATGGGAGGGTTGGTGCTATTCCCCATCTTTCAGATGAGGAAACTGAGGCAAGATGAGACTAAAGTGACTTTTTGAGGGTCACACAGCTAAGATGTGTCTATGAGTATAGCTTTTAACATAGTTCTTCCTGATTACAGATCTAATACTTTATTTATTGTGCCACTTAATTGCTTCTAAATTTCCATCTACCCATTTTTTTTAATTCCTACTTTCTGGCTTGGATTCAATACTAATCATCAGTACTAAGAGTGGTAAGGGCTAGGCAAGTAGGATTAAGTGACTTCCCCAGGGTCACATAGCTAGAAAGTATCTGAGGCTAAATTTGAACCCTGGTCCTTCCATCTCTTAAGTCTGTCTCTCAATCCACTGAGCCATCTAGCTACCCTCTGATGTTATTCTTTTTTTTTTTTAAACCCTTACCTTCTGTCTTAGAATCAACACCATATGTTGGTTCCAGGGCAAAAGAGTAATACGGGTTAGGTAATATGAGTTAAGTGACTTTCCAGGGTCACACAGCTAGGAAGTGGCAGAGGTCAAAGTTGAACCTCCCATCTCTAAGTCTAGCTCTTAATTCACCAACCTACAATTGATCTCTTACTCTTGAGTAAGTTATAAATTGCATTTCACCAAATCTAGGAATTCCCTTTCATATGACTCCTCCGGGCCCAATCCTTCTAATAATGAGTACCTCAGGAGGATAGGCTATGAGCTCCTTAAGATCAGGAACTGTCTTTTTGTCCCCTTTTTTGTATCCTTAACCCTTAGCATGATCCTTAGCACAGAAGGCTCTTCATAAATGTTTGTTGGCTCAACTTGATTGGACCTGAAGGAATGCAGTTTTTAGACGTTCTACTACAGTAGATGGTGTATTAGCATATACTAACTTGTACCTGACAGCATTAGCTCACTTGGCTTATGGAAGAAAACAAACATTTAGTAACTGAGAATTTCCCTCTCTGGATCCAGTCTGATTCATGATTGGCTTCCCATGAACTGAATACAACTTGCTCAGAGACCAAACTGAAGGAGGCAAATCCCTTGAGTTTGCATAAAGAGGCCCCAACAGTAAATTTTTCCGCCCGGCCATGGTTCTTGGTTCAAGGGAATCTACTTATGGATTTTCGACCTGCGGAGTTCCGGTCCTACAGAGTCAAGATCGCCTCAGCAGTCTCATTTCTTCAGGATGAACCAGACTAAGCCACAGCCAGACAACAGATTTGACCTTTTGTCTTTTTTTCCAAAATGCTCATGGGGCACGCACCAACTTTCAGGCTACTAAGTTATCATTTGGCAGTATGGGTCACTTACCTAACGCTGATGGGAAGGTAGAGTAACATAAGTAAACGAACTAGGAGAAATCTCGGTAAGTAACCTCTCATTAAATAAATCTCAGTAAAACCTGAGCTTTTCTCTAGTTAAAATTTGTTCCCTCTCTAAACCATTAGTAGTTTCTAACAAGCAACAAAATTAGCTGGTTTAAGTTTTATCTTCTTTCCCCACTTTGCCCATCCTGTAGGGAAAGTGCCAAAAAATAGCCTATGATCAAATTGTTATTATTGGTTTAGTCGCTTTTCAGTTGTGTCTGACTCTCTGTGATTCCTTTTGGAGACTTTCTTGGCCAAGATCCTGGGGTGGTTTGCCATTTCCTTTGTTAGCTCATTTTATAGATGAAGAAAACTGAGGCAAATAGGATTAAATGACTTGCCCATGGTCACATAGCTAGGCAGTGTCTGAGCCTGAATTTGAACTTGGGAACGAACAAAGAGTCTTCTCGAATCTAGTGCTCTATCCAATGTGCCACCTAGCTGTCCATATGATTATAAGTGGAGCAAAATTCAGAAAAACAAAACAAGAAAATACATGACAGAATGACTGCCTACATAGCCTCTTCATAACCTGGAACTTTTAACACTAATAACATGAAAAGTTCAACTCTAAATGAGTGGAAACACGTGCCCTTCTGTGGCAAACTCAGGCACGGAGGCAGAAAAGAATTCTGAAACGGTCAGAGGAATGTGTTCAAGGGACTTTGGATTTTAGGCCTGGGGACTGGGCAACAGTGTGGCAACATTAAGGAAAACTCTTTACATATTCCTCTTTTTGTGTTAACACTAGAACAAGGCGGAGAAATAGACTCGTTCCTGGGGTTGTAGATTGTCTTTCCTTGAACTAAGTGGATCTGAACCTTTAAAAGAAAAAAGACTCCCCTTTTCAGGCATTGTTTCCCCTGAACTAACAGAGAGGTTTAACTCCAATGATATGAAAAGAAACTAAACACAAGAAAGCCAGACCATTTCCAGAGGATGCCCTGTGTGGATATATCCACAGATAGCATGCATAGTCTATACATATATGTATAGGGATAGGTAGGAGAAAGAGAGAGAGAAGGGAGGGAGGGAGGAAGAGAGAAAAAGAGAGAGGAAGAGGGAGAGGGAAAGGAAGAGAGGGAGAAGGAGAAAGAAGGCGAGAGAGAGTGCAGTGCGTGTGTGTCAATTTTATATATGCTAAGGATGTGTTCTTCTCCTAGCATGGCTGGGACAATGGCCCAGCCCGATAAAAGGTGCTAAATTAGGAAGTCTAAAAGTCTTCCTCTGTCCTAGATCCTTCCCTTAAATCAGGATGAAGCGATGACTGACGCTTTCACTTTATACCCAGAGCCAGGAGTCCAATGAGGGGCACTAATATTCCAAAGGACTTCCTGCAAATATTTAATTAGTCAAACAACTGAAAGACGGGTCCTGAGATCATCAGACACATGACAAACATCTTCTGCTACCCTCGATGCTGTTAGAAATGCTTTGATATTCCTATGTTGTAGTAAAAAAAAAAACCTGGGGAAACAGTTTGTTTTACCCCAGCGATGCTTTCCTTTAGAGCTTTGTTCAGTCCCTTTGTGTGTGTTTATGTCCTGCCTTCCCACCCACTGTACCTAGATTGAGTTTTCATGTAGATTGGTTTTATATACTGCCTGGCCCAATTACAAAGTCGTCCACAAAGGAAAATAATAGTATTTATTTCTTTAAAAACCAAACCTGTTACTACAAAATGATCCAATAATGATTATTTAGAGCTGCTACCTCGGGTTCCAGCTTAGAATCCCGAGGAGGCAGGAATGAATGGGTAACAAATCACCAGCTAATCTCTCATGCACACCTTCGGCACTTACCAATACATCTTTAAGAAAGCAGGCTAAAAAGAAAAAAAAAGCAGGTCTGTCACGAGCAAACCACTTCAAATGCATGCCCCTGCTTCATATTAGTCTAAGCTTGACGGACCAGCTACATGGATCTAAACCCTCGGACAGCAGTACATTTAGGGCAAGCCTATTAGTGTTTGATAAATGCTCGCAACTTTCCAGTGTCTGGAAAGAATAAACCCCAGGCTTGCTCGGCGAGAGCCTCAGCCTCATGTGGCTTGATCTGTAGTTGTAGCAGAGCAGACACTGAATCAGAAATCAAAGGAGATGCTCTTGGAAGAGCAGGGGACAAGGATGGGAGGAAAGTGAGCTGCAAACATGACAACTTCTCTGCTCCCCATTCCAAACCCTGGGATGTACCTTGACTTCCATAGCTGGTATCCATACCAGAGCTATCCCATGATTCAACAGCACTGTCCACGCTGGGTGCTGTAGCGCAGTAAATGTCGGAGTGTTTGCCTGGTTTCTGTGGAGTAGATGTTTCATCCTCTACATCACTCAGCTCACTTAAGTGACTGGGAACGGGGAATTTCTTGGGGCTTGATGCTGAATGGACTTTAAAGACAGGAAAGTAATTTAAGCTTCAGAGCAAGGTTAAAGGAAAAAAAAGTAACTCAATTCTCCTTGGCTGAGAACAAAGGACTGGAAAGTCATTTCCCGAGAAGTATACACACAAATGCACGCTTGGACGTTGTTTTTTGAGGGGAAGAAACACAGGGGTAATCATTAGCTGTCTAAAGAACAGTACCATAGCTCTAGTCAAACTCACCATCTGTCTGCTTCTTAATTTTCAAGGTGACAGTCTCTCCTGCCATCTGTAACAAATGGATGGCTTCACTCAAAGGTTTTCCCTTCAAGCTACTACTGTTGATGGCTAGGATTCGATCGCCAATGTGGATTGCACCAGTTCTGAAACAACAAATAAAACTTATTGGAAAAGTAAATATAGCCCCAGCTCTCTGCCCTATAGTGACTCCTTGACACAATTCACAGAATCGTAAAAAAAACAAAAAACCCCAAAACATAAAACTAACCAACAAACAAACAAAAATAAAAACTACAGGGCTGGAAAAAGACCTCCGGTTTTGCTCATCTATTCTCTTCCAAGGCACCTGGGAAGACAGAATTTCTTCAATTGGGAACTTTTCAATTCATTCATTTCAAATTCAATTCATTCAAAGAAAATAAGAGTGAGGATTTTAACTACTATCTAGAATTATACGACTTTTATTTATTATAATTTAAATCCTTATCTTCTGTCTTAGAATCAGTACTCAGTATCAGTTGCAAGGCAGAAGATTAGGTAAAGACTAGGTAATGGAGGTTAAGTGACTTACCCAGGGTCACACAGAAGCCATATCTGAACCCAGGACCTCCCATCTCCAGACCTGGCTCTCTATCCACTGAGCTACCTAGCTGCCCCAAGAATTATAAGACTTTTAAATCTCAATGAGAAGGAATTATTTTAAAGTCTAAGGAAGTAAACAATAAATCAACAAATCAATAAAGCAATATCTACTCAATAGGATAAATTCTTCCTAAAGATGTAAAGTGTTTGGTGAAGAAGTAGGCTATTGGACAGTCATTGATGAGAAGTTTTACTTAGGGTGATACCCACAGAACCTATCCTATAAAGCTTTTGGGGTTCATGATTCCAAGATTTTATACTCAACACATCATTCAATTCAGTTCAATTAATATTTATTTATGAAACGTCTGTTAGGTACCTGGAACTTTGCTAAATGTTGTTGATATAAGAAGAGGCAAAAGACAGATTCTGCCCTCCAAGAGCTTATCATCAAATGGGGAAGACAACATGCTAACAAATACACACACAAAGCAAGCTGCCCACAGTCGTGAGATAGGAAGTAATTAAAAGAGGGAAAGCACTGGAATAAAAAGGGCCAAAGAAGGCTTCCTTTAGAAAGTGGAATTTTAGTTGGGATTTAAAGGAAGCCAGGAAGGTCAGTAGATGGTGTTCCAGGTGTGGGAACAGCCAAAGAAAATCCCCTGAGTCAAGAAAGAGATGGAGTGTTCTTTTTTTAGATTCCTGAGTGGAAGCTAGCTTCGAATTCTGAGTCTAGCTCAGGTGCGGCTTACATAATCACAAAGTGTCCTTTTTTAGACTGCCTCCTTCATGGGTCACAACCAGTTCTGCATTGATCACTGAAACCGTTGGGAAGGCAGTTTAGTTTCTAAAAATACCCAATCTTCTTTTGTAGTTCCTACACAGGAAATCGGAATGTTCACTGGAATAAATAGCCTGGAAATGAAGAGCTCCAACTCCCCAAACTTGCCATGGAAAACTTCCACTCTGCAAGATTTACGGACTATTTCCTAAGGATAGTGATAACCTCAAACGCACGAGGGATAGGACTGAACCCTGTGATTTCCCTGGTCTAGGGAGGGGACTCTCTTGTACGGAAGCACTCGGGAGTGTACGAGTTTATGACAAGTCTGTTCTTGTGTTTGAGTGAGTTTAGTTAAATAGTAATACAATTCTGTATTCGGCTTTGCAGGGCAGGAAATAATTTTTTGTTTGGTGAGATTGAAATGAAAGCCGATTTCATTCATTTTGCTCCCTGAAATGAGCAGATAGCAGCTCATATTTATATTGTGCTTTAAGTTTGCAAGAGCTTGTTATACACAAAGGAAGGAGATGAGCATTTATTAAGCACCTACTATGTGCCGGGACTGTGCAGTGCTTTGCAAATATCTCCTTTAAACCTCATAATCAGGAAATTGGTACTACTGGCATTATAACCTCCACTTTACAGTGAAGGAAAAGGGAGGGAAGAGATTAAGGGTTTATATTGTGCCCACTACATTCTAGGTACTTTAAAATATTACCTCAACTGATCCTTACCACGATCCTTTGAGGAATGACTGATCCTTATTTTAGAGTGGAGGAAATGGAGGCTCAGGAAAATTAAATGATTTGCCTTTGGTTGCATAGCCAGCAAGTGAGGTAGGATTTGAACTCATGTCTTTCCAACATCAAGTCTAATACTCTCTCCACTATGCCAGATTGGGCTGGAAATTTGGATATATTATATGAAAAAAAATTTTTCTTTTGTCTGTAGACCACTGTTAGTCTGTGATACACTGTCTATGTTTCCTAATGCCTCAGTTGCCAACATCTACTTTTAGAAATGTTAGCTTAACAGACAGCAATGCACATTGTCTTAGAATCAATACAAAGTATCAGTCTATCCATACTAAATGAATGGAAAGGAGACAGAGTATGGAACACAGAGTTGATCAATAAACATTAAGCACCTACTATGTGCCAGCCATTGTGCTGAACCCTGGAGATACAAAGAGTCAAAAGTCTGTCCTCAAGGAGCTTAAGATTGAATGAGGAAGATAGCATGCAAGCACAAAGCAAACTATATACAGAATGAATAGAAAATAATTCGCTCATATAATAAATAGCTCAGTGGATTGAGAGCCAGGCCTAGAGATGGGAGGTCCTAGGTTCAAATCTGACCTCAGACACTTCCCAGCTGTGTGACCCTGGGCAAGTCACTTGACCCCCATTGCCTAGCCCTTACCACTCTTCTGCCTTGGAGTCAATCCAAGTCGGAAGGTAAGGGTTCTTAAAAAAAAAAAGAAAGAAAATAATTCGCAGAGAAAAGGCACTAAAATTAAGAGGGATTGGGAAAAGCTTCCAATAAGATATGAGATCTTAGTTGGGACTTGTAGGAAGTCAGGGTGGTCAATCAGGAAGATCTGGGTTCAAATCCTTCCTCTGACACCTATTATTAGTTGGGTGAACATGGTCAAATCATTAATTTCACTCAGAGGGCTTAATGACATTTCTCTGTAGATAAATTGTGAATCTCTGGTTTGGTGGAGAGAGTACCTCTCCTAATGAAATCACGGATCTTTTTTGTGTACCGAACAGAATAAACTTCCAATATCTAGATATAAATAATAAGATTTGTCTTACTGGTCCATGTTATGCTGAATACTGTCAGAGCTATTACCCATGGACATATTCTGTACTGGATGGGTTATTTACAATGCATCTTTAATGCTAGGTTGGCTTCATAATCAATGCACTCAAGACTCCCTGGTCCCCAAGGGGTAAGTAGATGATGAAAAAAGAAGTCCTTCAATTTTAGTATTATCTTAAGTAAAACCCAATTGAAAAAGAAACTCTTATGGGGCTGGCGGGGACGGTATAGAAGGAGAGAAACCACAGGAAGCATTCCTGAACGGGTAACAAAAGATTCTTGGATTGTTCTCTTCCATTAATTTCAGTATTAGTGTCTGGGAGCCTTACAACATTTCTGCCCTAGGCTCCCCACAGTAAGGATTAGGATTATAGAGCTGGAAGGGCTCCTGGAAATTATCCTCTGCAATATTCTCATTTTAAAGATGGGGAAATGGAAACCCAGTGGGGCAAAGCAACTCCCTGAAAGTCAAACAGATGGATTGGGAGGGAGGAACGTGTGGACAAGAGTCTAGGGGATAGCTGAGCTCACAGAAGGCCCTAACTCTCTCAGGGTACAAATCATAATTCACATCTTTGGAAATCCCCCCAAATTCAGTTCTGAAACTGTCACCCTCACGATTTCTTATGGCACTGCTATTCTTTGTTTTTTTTTAAACCCTTACCTTCCGTCTTGGAGTCAATACTGTGTATTGGCTCCAAGGCAGAAGAGTGGTAAGGGCTAGGCAATGGGGGTCAAGTGACTTGCCCAGGGTCACACCACTGCTATTCTTTTATATTAAAATACTATAATCGGTTCAACCATTCTTGGACAATGCCAGCTTGGGAATTTGTTTTATGTGATTTCTTTACTTATATTTATGATCAGGGCTTTATTTATCAATGGAGGGGGGGGGGAAGAAGGAAGAGAAAGGAAAGAATAATTGAAAAAAATTAATTAAAAAAAGAATTCAGCTCTCTCCATGGGTCAATGGGATAACAATGAAAATAACTGGTAGTGTGTTTATGTCATGCTTTTAGGTCTGACAATCTATTATTATTATTATTAAATTATTATTTAAATGTTATTTTATTTTATCTTCACAACAATGCTCTGATGTAGGTGCTCTTATCATCCCTTTTTTTACAGATGGACAAACTGAGACACAGAAAAGACGAAGTGACTTTCCCAATAAGTGTCCAAGGAAAAATTTGAACTCGGATATAGAGAATGATCTGTTTGTGCATTCTGGGATAGTCTAAAGGGCTCAATTCAGCCTCAGGGAGGAAAGAAATGGTCAGTTCAGTTAAGAACTGCAGAATGCCCTCCATGCTGCACATTCCCACTGAACCCGTAGCCTGGGGATGTGTGAGGGGCTCAGCAGCGAATGAACAAAGTGAGAACAACAAGATGCTGAGCTGTCACTGACTGGCAGCGCTCCTTTGGACAAACCTCTTAATCTCCCTGAAGCTCTGCTTCCTTCTCTGTCAGACTGACAGCACACAAATCTTCCTTCAAAGGGCTGGGGGACATACAGCTAAACTATCCATCAATGCAGTTTGTAAATCTCCAAAGGGTCACATCAACCCCAAGTAGAAGCAGCTTCCTCTGTGATGCTTCTCAATGTCACACTGGGACACGGCGTTTTGTTTTGAAAACCTTTAAGTTCTGCCTTAGAACAAGGCAGAAGAGTGGTAAAAGCTAGGCAACGGGGGGTTAAGTGACTTCTCAGGGTCACACAGCTAGGAAGTGTCTGAGGTCAAATTTGAACCCTGAACTTCCCATTCTCCAGACTGGCTCTCTACCCACTGCTTAGCTGTTCCCACAGAGAATTTTATAGCCTTTCCCGAGCCCCTCAATAGCCAGGGCTCTCTCTCCAAAATAACTTGTATTTAACTATCTTGTATTTATTCCCTTTACATTGATTCTGTCTATACCTATATATGTCCTATATGTGGTCTCCAATAACAATAACAACAACAGCTAATATTTATAGAATACTTTACAGTGTTTCAGGGATTGTGCTAAGCATTTTACAATGATTATCTCCTCTGGTCCTCACAAACAACCCTGGGAGATAAATGCTATTATTACCACACCCATTTTAGATATGAGGAAACTGAGGCAGACAGAGGCTGTGACTTGCCCAGGATCACACAAATAGTAAGGGACCAAGGCTGGATTTAAACTCAGGTCTTTCTGACTCCAGATCTAGTGCTCACTGCACTGGGGGGTTACTTAGTGGCTTGAATGTAATCTCACCAGTGAAGACTGTTACACTTATTAAATTAATAAATTAAATTTATCCCCAGTGCCTCCCACTGTGCCTGGCTCATAGAAGGTGCTTAATAAATACTTGTTGATTGACTTTGAAACATTAAGATCAATCCTTTCTGGAAGTACACACAAGGAATTTGACTGTTGACCCAGCAGAATAAAGGAGCGAGCTATGACATCGTTGGAAGAAACAGCGTCTTCCCGCTTTACCTTTCAGCCAATCCTCCCTTAGTGAGGCTGGAGATGATTATGGGATCGAAAGGCTCCTCCGTTCCAGAAATCGTGATGCCCAGGGGCCCTCCGTAGCGCTTGAGCTCCACTGTGTAAATAATGGCTCCCGAACTCTCCTGTTCATCTGAAGGAAGAGAACATGAGTGAGACGGAGAGGCTGAGGGAGGTTTCAAAAGGGGAAAAAAAAATTATATATACATAAATATTGAAGAAAAACACAATGCAAAGATGTCCATCCATTATACGAATGCCTATATAAGTCTGCATATGTATAGGTGGGTGGCTGTATGTGTGCAAGTCTTTAAATGTCTACACAAATGTGTATGTGTATTTATACAGCTATATTTGTGTATGTGTATATATGTGTGTAGGTCTGTATAGGCGTAGATGAAAATATATGTCTATAGGTGTATGTGTCTATATCTACAGTTAGGTGTATTTGTGTACACAGAGGCAGCTAGATGGCTAACGGATAGAACACTCGGCTTTGAGGTTAGAAGATCTGGGTTAAAATCTCATTATATTGTGCTTTATTAACACAGTACAAAGGGTGATGGAACAGCTCAGGATCTTATAGACACTTCCTCGCTGTGTGGCCCTGGACAAGTCACTTAACTTCTGTTTGCCTTAATCCTTGAATCCATTTGATCCACAGAGAAGGAAATGGTCAACCACTCCAGTATTTTTCCCAAGAAGACTTCATAGTCAGTATTGGGGTGGGGTGGTCCAATGATTAGACATAACTGAACAACTGAACAAAAAGTGTGCACATATATGTCTACCTAAGTGTCTTTATATGTATATATGTTACATGCATGAGGATGTTTATATGTATTTCTAAATGACATGTTTTTTTTACCAACAAATATTTATTGACTACCTATGTGTGCACAGCAACATACCATGGTCCCTGCCCTCAAGGGGCTTACAATCTGGTCCCAAACCAAATCCCTCAATCAATCTTCTTAGACCACAAACTTCTGCTTCTTCCCTTTCATTTCTCTCAAAGTATTATGAGCTAGAAAATTACTTTATAAAAAGTACAGATAACCATTAAATACAAGTTGAAACCTTTAAACAAATATTTTCATTCTATAAATTCACTCAAATAGAATGGGTGACAAAACCTGCGAATGGAAGTGAAGTGTGTCAGGTCCCAGCAACTCTGTGATGCAAAAAGTGCAAACATTATTATTATTATCATTTCCTATGGATGAGGAAATTGTGGCTCAGAGAGAACTGAATTAAATGACTTTTGATCACATCAGTCAAGGTCAAGGCTTGGACTGACACCCAAGTCTTCTCCCCTCCCAAATCTCGCTGTTTTCACATCACCTCAGTGCACTGCCAAGAGGTGGGGAAAATGGCAGGATATTTTCAGGAGCCACTGAAGTGACTTTTGGGACAGGGTATCGCTGTTGCTATGGAGTCAAAGAAGATGGCTATTGCTATGGCACTGCCTAATGGAAGGCTGGTCAGATTTGGAAATAAAGGACCAGTGGGGGGAAGGTCCTTTCTCTGTCAATTTCTACCATCATGTCCATGATCTATAACTCTGGGCTTCATTTTCTTCATGTATACACTTAGGAGGTCAGACTCAATGATCTCTAAGCTCCATCCCAGCACCAAATCTGTGATTTTATGGCTTGTTCAGGGCAGCCAGGTGACTCAGTGGAGAGAAAGCTGGGTCTGGAGTCAGGAGGATTCATCTTTCCAAGCTCAAATTGTGAGACCATGGGCAAGTCACTTAATCCAGTTTCCTCACCTGGAAAATGAGTTGGAGAAGGAAATGGCAAACCAATATAGTGTCTTTGTTAAGAAAACACAAAAAGAGGTCATGAAGGGTTGGACATGACTGAACAGTGACTGAACAATGACAACAAGATTCTAGGCAAGTCACTTAAATCTATTTCTCCCCCGTTTCTTCATCTGTAAAAATGAGCTGGAAAAGGAAAGGGCAAGCTATTTTAGTATCTTTGCCAAGAAAACCCTAAATGGGGTCATGAGGAGTTGGACATGCTGAAATGACTGAACAATGACAAGAAGACCCTGGGTAAATCACTTAACCCTAGTTGTCTTAGTTTTTTTTTTTTATCTGTAAAAATGAGTTGAAAAAGGAAATGACAAATTATTTTAGTATCTTTGCCAAGAAAACTCCAAATGAGGTCAAGAAGAATAAGATAGGATGGAAATAATTCAACAACAAATCACTAGATCATTACAATTTCATCCAAAATGATGAATATATCTTTATTTTTATTTATTTAAAAAAACCCTTCCCTTCCACCTTGGGTTCCAAGGCAGAAGTGTGGTAAGGGCTAGGCAATGGGGGTTCAATGACTTGCCCAGGGTCACACAGTTAGGAAGTGTCTGAGGTCAGATTTGAACCAAGGATCTCCCATCTCTAGGCCTGTCTCTCAATCCTCTGAGCTACTCAGCTGCCACCCATATATTTTTAGAGTAGTCGTACTATTCATGAGTAATCAGCGGCTTGAGTTATGATCTCCACTCTTCACATATTGGAAATTCATCCTCAGCTATGATCTGGGATAACATATAATAATACAGTGTATGACTAATTCCACGATTATTTCCCTTCTGAAACTGCCTCTTTTTTATAAACATGATTGGTATATGTACTAAATCACTCCAGTATCCTTACCAAGAAAACCCCGCGGATAGCTATGGTCAAAGGGATTTATTTGTCACAGAGTCAAACAACTGAACAACAGTCCACGTACACAGGAAGTCTGTGAGTGAAAACTTTCAGGAGATGTGGACTGAATAGCTGTACAAAGGATACCCAAATAGCATTTCATCACTTTTTCGTAAGAGCCAAAGCTACAAAAACATAGAAACTAAAGTGTTTTCTTTGCAAGAATATTTCAAAAGCGTGCCCGGATTTTTGGGTTTCTTCGCTGAGCCCATCTACGGCTCCTCAATGATGAAATGGACACTTTAGTTCTCTAGCTAAACATACAATGAAATGGACTGCAGGGTCCTTTAACAGAATATTTCATTTTCAAGATTAGCCTGCATCAAAGAAACTATTAGTGTGTCCTGGCTTCTGGAGTGGGCAACTGTTCCATTAGGATATGAAGCCTTAAAATAAGGAGGAAAGAAAAGCTTGAGTAAACAATTCAATTATCAGCAAGCTCAGGGAAGGATTACTGTGAATACAGATTGAAGTGGTCTGCAGAGGAATATTATGGGCAGTGGCTCAAACACTGTGCGTGTCCTCCTAGTCAACACCTGTTCGACTGCTGGTCACACACTCGGAGTTAGGAGAGACTTCCATCCTTCCCACTTCCCCAAAGTTCCTGTAATTACTAGATTCTATTGAAGGAGAATTAGAAGCTGCATCCCACCCCAGACTTCCAGAAGCTCTATTGTCTGTCACAGGAGAAAGGCAGGCTGGTGTGACACAGAGATCAGGCTCCAAGTCAGGAACATCAGCCCAAGACCCAGACTTAGCTCTTTGGCCATAACTAAGCCAAGCCTCCATACTGAAAATGTATAGATGGCGTGCCAATCTGCTGCATCAGGGGATAGAGTTTCAGATGAGCTGCTGGTCTGCATGGAAGAGTGTAGTTCCCACTTAGGAAATTCCACACACAATAAATAAGAAATCCACCAACAATCTAAACTAAAAACAAAAGGAACGACCAAGGAAAGAAACAACAACGGATTCTCAAGTTTAGAAAAACTGAATTCAAATCAGGACGTATTTATCTTGGATAAATTGACACCTGGCTCTCAAAAGCTATGGCGGATGGGAAACAAAGCTTCCTGCAGTCTATTGCTTAAGCAGCTGGTAATGGGTGAGTGATTACCTCTAACAGGTTGCTGAGGGCATCATCAGAAAAAGGTTTGATTTATATGGTGAAGGTACATCAAATCCATCCATTTTTTAATGCTCTGTGATAGATGGAAACCACTCACAGTTTTAAGGATCTCATTACACAGGCATAAACCACTTTCATTCTGTAGCCTTCCTCTGTTCATTCTACCTGGGACTAACTTCTGGACTTTACATCTTTCCAGTAAAAGTCAGCCGAGTTAAGATACAAATTATTTCAGGGAACCTTGTACAGCTGTTTTAGGTAAGCTATTATTTAATTCAGAGAGTATTATAAATAGTTTCACATTCCCAATCTTGTGGACCAGTTGCATGTGTGTGTATATATTGTGTGTGTGTGTGTATATATATATATATATATATATATATATATATATATATATATCTCAAGCCTTCTAATCAAGCATCCCTGCATTATATCATATAAAGGATCACGAGAGCAGAGATTTAAAGCTGAAAATGATCTTAGAGATCACACAGTCCAACCTTCTCATTTAACACATGAGGTTTTTAAGACCTAGGGAATTTAAGTGACTTGCTCAATGTTGTAAAGGGAGATAGTGTATTGGAAACAACATTCACGAGCTTGGACAGACTGCAGGAGATAGAGGCCATGGAGATTATGGCATATTATGGTCTGGAGGGTCATAAAGAGTTGGACATGACTGAATGGCTGAACCAGTAGCTAAGGCAGGATTTGAACTCAGAACTTTCTGAGCCCAAGTCTGCTGCTCTAGCCAATAAACCCAGCTGCCTGTCTTCTGTGATATACAGCAGGGAAAGCTTCTGCCCTCTGTGGTTCTTTCAGGCAGTTCACAGAATTAAAAAATTATAATTCATGTTGGGAAAAGAATCCCCACTACCACACAACTGATGTGTCCATCCAGTCTTTTCTGGAGGAATCTATTGCCTTCCAAGGCAGCTTATTCACCTTTTGAACAGAAGTTTTTCCTTCTATTTAGCCTAAATTTACCTCTGAAATTCCCTTTCACCCCTATCAATGTTCCTTTTCTTGCCAAAGTCTAATATTTCATATACTTCAAATATTAAAAATACTAAAACTCTCACTAGATCCTATCTTCTTTTCAATCTGTTATTTTATGTCTCCTCTCTCTCAAGATCCTTGAAAAATTATCTACACTTGGTGCCTCCACTTTTTCTCTTCTGTTTTCTAAAACCTCTAAAATTTGGCTCTGACCTTATCATTCAACTAAAATTACCCTCTTCAAAGTTGCCACTGGCATCTTCACTGCCAGATTGAATGATATTTTTTTCAGTCTTTGGATTGATCCTTCTTGACCTCTTAGCATTTCTCTCTTTCCCTCCATCTCCTGTTTTTATCTCCTGGTTCTCCTCCTACCTAACAAATTCTTCTTAGTCTTGCTGATTATAGTTAATGTTTTAAACACATGTTTAATTTTATTTAACACTCCAAGAATGATTACATGGGTGGATAAAATACCTGCTTTTTGTAACTATCTAAAAGTATTAGGGTTATATGTTCATATTCTCTAGTTTGGCAGGAAGTGTTTTGGGGACAGTAGACAAGATAGTGGGGGTGATATCCTATTCCCACATGGCTGATTACTTCTGTTAGGTCTCTATGTTTTGAAAGTTTTTTATTCCATTTATCTTGGAGATCATGAACATTTGATATAGCTACTGCTCTTAAAATGATGTTCTTCAGTTTTTATGGATCACTGTTGTTGAATGTTGAATAACATTTTAGTGTGTGATAATGATCCAGTTCTATCATAGTTTAATGATTCTAGCCACCAGGTTGTATCTTGGTGAATAATTAGTAGGTGCTAAATTTTTGAAGCTTGCAAAAATGAGGTGCTCTGCTCTAATGTTTCCTTACATATTCAGCACTGATCAATAAGTTTGGCCAGCACTGATCAATAAGTTTGGCCATCTATAAATTCTGATGGCAATGACTTGGTCCTCAATTGCTACCATAAACCCCTCTATTTCCATAAACAAATCTGGATGACATAGATATTTGTTTGATGTATCTTTATTGACACCGTATTGGTTGAATTCATATGGATTCAGTTCATGGCAAGCCTTTGGATTCTACGCTTGGGTCTTACCCATTCGACAGGCTCCTTTCAGAGGTAAACCACTTTTAATTAGGTCCAGCAAATCTGCAGTCTGTTCCTATTGTCAGTTTTTACTAATAATCAGTGAAGTGATGACTGCTGGTCCTGAAAGGATTTCTGTAAATTGTTCATTTGTTTTTCATGTGCTCTGAGATGTCTAATTTCTTTTTTATGATGAAGTGCTAATTGTTCCACAGCTGCCTTAGGATGATGGACCCTAGGTTTCATCAACATCTTACAAGTTTTTGACAGTATCTTTTTCAAATCTGTTAGGTTTGGAAACATTTTATGGTTTCAAAAGAATTTTAAGACTAGTTTTACGTTGATGTTAATTGCTTTAAAGTATTTTTCCCTGGAAGCTTTAATTTCACAATGACAGCAAGTCCTAATTCTACTCAGCTATGCCTTTTGCCATGATACTTTTATACTCAATGTATTTTTCTTAGAAGAGATCAGGGAATTTATAATTCATTTATCATTCAATCTGAATTCAAGCTTTTTTTTTTTTTTACTTTGCATAGATTAAGAACTTTATGCTTATTGAGTTCAAATGGTATCATTGGAAAAGAGTTCCATTAGACTAGGGCTCTTAACCTGGGGTCCATGAACTTGTTTTAATTTGATGTCTGTCATTATCATTGGTTTTCTTTGCAATCCTATTTTATTTTGTTCATTTAAAAGCATTCTTCTGAGAAGGGGATCATAGGTTTTATAAACTGCTAATAGGTCCAGAACATAAGTTTAAGAAACCTCTGTATTAGATAAAGAAATTCTTTAATGTGTATGTAGTTATTTTTAATAGTCATCTCTCTCTCTGTCTCTCTGTCTCTCTGTCTCTGTCTCTGTCTCTCTCTCTCTCTCTCTCTTTCTCTCTCTCTCTCTTCTCTCTCTCTCTCTCTCTCTCTCTCTCTCTCTCTCTCTCTCTCTCTCTGTCTGTCTGTCTGTCTGTCTCTCTCTGTCTCTCTCTCTCTCCTCCCCGATTAATATTTGGAAATGACTCTCTTTTTTAATTTGGAAGCCATACTCAATTCTATTTAGGGGAAATTATAATGGATTTATGGCTAGGTAGAACTCTCCAAGGGACTAAAAATGCCTCCCTGAAAGATCGTATGTTTTATTTCAATCGTCTAGGTGGCATATTTTAAATAAAGATCAGTTTTCCATGTCAATGTCATATGCTCTAGAGTTTTCTCAATACTTATTTCTGTTTTATATAAAGTTTTCAGTACATGAATATGCCACAAGGGCAGAACTAGATGAGTCAAAGACTTTGAGATAGTCAACAAAGGCAGTAGAAATGTTAAAACACTTTGGGCAGGGAGAACTAGTTTGATAGTTGTTGAAATGCTGATAAGCTGCTCTTTGTACCCCTGGGACTTTTTGGTTTCCCCTTTTTGCTCCTCAGATGATATTAGTGATACACAAGCTGTGTTTGCTTTCTAAAGTGCATGCAAACCCTTTAAAAGACTTCTATTTACATGGATCACTCTTGTTATCCTTCTTTGGCAACTGATGGGTGATACTTTCTATTAGAAAAGATGGGATCAGGCTTAAGTCTGGGAGAAAGCTAGTAAAGTATTTTTTCTAAAAAAGAAATTCATTTGAAACTTTTGATTCAGTATATTATAGACCTTAGCCATCAGTTTTACAAAGAAGTTAGCTTCAGTTTCCTCCCTTGGTATACCTTTTCTCTTCTTTAGATTCATGGTGCACAGTGCCTGGCATGTAATAGATGCTTAATACATTCCTTTATCTGTCTGTCCCTCCCTCTGTCCTCTGTTCTTCCTTCCTTCCTTCCTTCCTTCCTTCCTTCCTTCCTTCCTTCCTTCCTTCCTTCCTTCCTTCCTTCCTTCCTTCCTTCCTTCCTTCCTTCCTTTCTTCCTTCCTTCCTTCCTTCCTTCCTTCCTTCCTTCCTTCCTTCCTTCCTTCCCAGAACACAAACACCACTCTGTTATCTCACCATGTTGACGTAGAGTTCAGTTAACCTGTCACCTCATACTTCATGTTCCTCGAATTCTGTGACTGTCTGAGCCACTAACTCATTTTATGTATGGTCAGTACCTTACTATACTCAGTCATTTCAGGGTCCCTCCCAGGTCTTCACAGTTACCCTAGCAGATGGTGTCACCATTGTACATATCTCTGGATGTCATTCTCTATTTTGCCACAGATTGTTCCCTTAATTTATGAATAGATGATGTCTTGGATTGATGGTGAGGGCTCTTTATTATCATCTAATTCTTGTCTTTTTTAATGGGACTCAGCTCTAAATGGTGCTGGTATAAATGATTTGGTGAAAAATTACTCATTTGAGGCAAAGTTGTTCTTTACAATTCTAGAACTATTTTTAGTTTGTCCTTGGACAATCAATTGTTTTTGATTTTTTTGTTTGATTTTTTTTAAGTGATAAAAGCTGTGAATGTTCTACACCAATCCATAAACATGTAATTGGCTCATATTTGCAGGGCTTTTTGATGTTCTGATCTGGCAATAGATATGACACTTTTTGTTAAGAAATCATTTACTCCTTTGGAGAGATACCACAAGTGTGATATATAGATTTTTTTCAGATTTTTTTGATCAGTTATGTTGATTTTTTCCTCTTTTTAGTTTATTATTGTCTATAAAGATATTTATAACATAGCATGGTTATCTCTGGGAGAAGAGATACTGGGGAAAATTATGGTGATATATTAAAAAAATACAACAGTAAATACTTATTAAAACAAATAAAACCAACCAAAAAAGAAATTTGGAATCAGGCTTACACTTGAGAAGAAGCTAGTAAAATCTTTGGCTGTTAATTGATAGGCTAATGTCAAATGTTTTACCTAATGATTATGGATCTTTTTTTTTAAACCCTTGCCTTCCATCTTGAAGTCAATACTATCTATTGGTTCCAAGGCAGAAGAGCGGTAAGGGCTAGGCAATGGGGGTCAAGTGACTTGTCCAGTTTGGGAAGTGTCTGAGACCAGATTTGAACCCAAGACTTTCCATCTCTAGGCCTGGCTCTCAATCTACTGAGCTACCCAGCTGCCCCCATGAATATGGATCTTACCTGACCCCATCACTTTCCAGTTTCTCAAGGAAGTTTTTTAAAAATTTTATTTAATTGACTAATTTAGAACATTTTTCCATGATTACAAAATCATGTTCTTTCCTTACCCTCCCTCCAACCCCCTCCCATAGCTGACACACAATTCCACTGGGTTTTACATGTGTCATTGATCAAGACCTATTTCTATATTATTGATATTTGCACTAGGGTGATTGTTTAGAGTCTACATCTCCAGTCCTATCCCCTCAACCCATGTAATCAGGCAGTTGTTTTTCTTCCGTGTTTCTGCTCCCACAGTTCTTCCTCTGAATGTGGATAGTGTTCTTTCTCATAAATCCTGGATCAGTGCATTGCTACTCATAGAGAAGTCCATTACGTTCGATTGTACCACAGTGTATCAGTCTTCAAGGAAGTTTTAATTGGCTCCCTCAAAATAAATCTTTGGATATTCATCCTATTACTGGTGCTCAATATTTATGTGTCTTGGTTTGATGCAAGTTACATTTTTGTTGTGTTGGACTTTCTGCGGCCACATGGATGACCAATACTTTCCCACGTCCTCTAATTTCTCTTGTCTCTGATGTTTTGTTTACATCTCAAGCTGCTGTTGGGTTTTGGCTTGATATGCATATTTAAAACCCTTACCTTCTGTTTTAGAGTCAATTCTCTGTATTGGTTCCAAGGCTGAAGAGTGGTAAGGGCTAGGCAATGGGGGTTAAGTGACTTGCTCAGGATCACACAATTAGAAGGTGTCTGAGGCCAAATTTGAAACCAGGACCTCTCATCTCTAGACTTGGCTCTCTATTCTCTAGTTGAACCATCTAGATGCCCTGATATTTGTTTTTTAATATTATTTTATATCAATTAACAAGAATTTTGAGTTCTTGTTAGCATGTAACAGACATGGGGCTATGTTGTGGAAACAATGAGAAAAGAGAAATTGCCTGTTAAAGAGCTGATAGTCTAACCGGGGAGAGACAATGTTCACCCATATAAGAATACAAATGAAAGATGTGAAATGAATATAAGGCAGTTTGGAGAAATTGTGTACTGGTACCTGGAGGAAACGGGGAAAGTTTTCATGTAAAAAGTGGTGCTTGAGCTGAGTCTTGAAGGAAACCAAGTATTATGGAGCATGGAGGTGAGGAGACAGAGTATCCTAGACAGGGGAGCCAGAGAGCACAAAGGCACAGAGAGAGAAGATGGATTGTAATGTACTTGGAATAGCAAATGGGCTTGTATGGACTGAGCATAAGAGGGGGAGTTATATATAAGAAGACTGGACTGGCAGGAAGGTGCTGGGTTATTAAGAGATTGAAGAGCCAAACAGAGGAGTTTATATTTGATACTTTAGTAAGCCAGGGCAGTTTATCGAGTCGAAGCACAACATGGTAGGACTTGTGCTTTAAGAAAACACTTTGGCAGTTGGATAAAAGATGGACCAAAGTGGGGAAAGGCTTGAACTATATAGGAAACTATGCAGGAGGCCATTATAACAGCTCAGGCAAGAGGTAATGAAGCCTAGGGCTAGGATTTTGTTATTGCTTAGTTGTTTTCAGTTTTGTCTGACCGTTTATGACCTCATTTGAGGCTTTCTTGGCAAAGATACTGGAGTGGTTTGCTCTTTCCTTCTCCAGCTCATTTGGCAGATTAGAAAACGAAGGGAAACTGGGATAAGTGACTTGCCCAGGATTACAAAGCTAGTAGATGTCTGAGGCCAGATTTGAACTCCTTCCTGACCCAGTACAATGTCCACTGCATTGGCTAACTGTCCCAGAACTAGGGTAGAGGAAGTTTATGAAAGGTGTGTGCAAGGCTCAGCTCCAGGGTGGCCAACCCTCTGTGACCTTGCCTGGGGTAACGAATATGAAGAGTGACGAATGGATGCTATATGAAATGCATAATGACAAAGATTTATTGGGTTCAAACAAAGCATATATAGGTTAAGACCCACAGGAAGATATGATGTTACCGCCCAGCAACAGCAGGAACCAATAATTGGGCAGATTCATAGGAATTCATGACGTTACCTGCTAGGCACAAGGAGGAACCAAGAGGATTCCAAACAAGGGCAGAGAAACAAGTTTCCCACAGTCTCTCACAGTTTCTCACAGCCTTTATCAAACCTCCCTCTGCTGACTATTCCAACCTTGCAGTTTCTCACAAACATTATCAAACCTCCCTTTGCTGACTATTCCAACCTTGAGCATGCAGCTGGGCAGGTTGTACACAGTTCAACCCACGACCTTGACTATGCAGCCCAAGCAGAGGGAAGAGGAGGGCTTCCACCATTACGGCTCTGCCTCGACTACAGGTGTGGAGACAGAGATGACAAGATTTGATTATTAATTGGATACATGGTATAAATGAGAAGCTGAGGATGAGCCTGAGGTTAGGCTAACAGAATCATAGCACCCTTGATATTCATAGTATGGTTTGGAAAGGTGGCTTTGGAAGGAAAGATGATGAGTGGCCTTTTGGACATGAAGAGTCTACAATTCCTTTGGGATATCTGGTTTAAAATGTTTGACTATTAGATTGTTGGTGATACTGGAATGGCACTCAAGACAGATTGAGATTGGATCTATAGATCTGGGAATCAATTATGTAGACAAGATCATTAAACATATGGAAGCTGATGAGGTCACCAAGTGAATATAGAGAATAAAGAGACATGAAGAAAGGGCAGAGCTTTGGGATATACCCACAGTAAGGGGGTAATGACACGATTTCCTTTACACCTGGTTCAAATGACAAAATGGCCTTATTCCTTAGCAAGGCTAACATGATCCCATTCCATCCTTCCTCGGTCAGCATCACTCTTTCACTGATTTTCAATCTTTTCCCTTCTACTGGTTCATTCCCTAATGCCTACAAACATGCCCATGTCTCCTCTAGCCTGAAAAAACTCTCACGTAATCCTTCCATCCCCATTATTATCCTATATCTTGTCCTTTTAAGATAAACTCCTTGAAAAAGCTATCTACAATAGGGGTCTCCACTTTCTTTCCTTTCTCTTCTTTTTTTTTTAAACCCTTACCTTCTGCCTTGGAATGCTCCAAGGCAGAAGAGTGGTAAGGGCTAGGCAATGGGGGTCAAGTGACTTGTCTAGGGTCACACAGCTGGGAAGTGTATGAGGCCAGATTTGAACCTAGGACCTCCCGTCTCTAGGCCTGGCTCTCAATCCACTGAGCTACCCAGCTGCCCCCTCCTTTCTCTTCTTAACTGCATACAATCTAGCTGCTGATCTCATCTTTCCACTGAAACAGCCCTTTTCAAAATAATCCATGATCTTATTTGCCAAATCCAATGGATTTTTCTCTATCCATTTCTCCTTGACTTCTTTGCTGCCTTTGACACAGTTTAGCATTCTCTCCTCATTCATTCTCTCTTCTCTCCAGGGTTTCAGGATGGTACTCTTCTCTGGCTCTCCTCCTGTTCATCTGACCACTCCTTCTCCATCTCTTTTATGAGATCGCATCCTCTAACTGTGGTGTCCTTCAGATTTCTTTCCTGGGCCCTCCTCTCCCTCTATTCTACTTTACTTGATGATCTCATTCCATGCACATAATTACCATCTTTATGCTGATAATTCTCAAATCTTCTTCTCCTACCCCAATCTCTTTGCTGACCTATAATTGTGCATCTCTGCCTTTTTAGACATCTTGAAATGGATGTCTAGTAGACATCTTAAATTCAATATATCCAAAATGAAACTCATCATCCCACATATATACCTTCCTTGTGACTATAGAGAGTAACAATCATCCTTCTAGTCCCTCAGGCTCACAACCTAGGAGTCATCCCAGATTCCTCACTATTTCTTAGTCCCCCAATATCCCAGCATTTCATGGTGATTTTATCTTTGCAATATCTTTTCAATACTCCCCTCCCACCCCAAATTTCTCTCTTCAGACCCTCCCACCACCTTGACTCAGGCACCACCTTTCATCACGATAATGCAACAGTCTGCTTATGGGTCTGCTGTCTCAAGTCTCTGCCCTCTCCAATCCAGGCTCCATTTTACCACTAAAGTGATTTTCCTAAAGTTCAGGTCTGCCCCTATCATTCTTGGCTTCCTCTTGCCTCCAAGAGAAATACAAAATGCTCCATGTGGCATTAAAAGCACCTTATCAACTAGTCTCCTTCTACCTTTGTATTCTTTGTACACCTCACTTCCCAATCTTCAGTGATACTCTTCAATCTAGAATCTAGTGACACTGATCTCCTGGCTGCTCCACAAATAAGACATCCCATCTCTCAGCTCAGAGTATTTCCCCTTGCCTGGAATGCTCTCCTCTGCTCCAATTACTGACTTCCCTGACTTCTGTCAAGTCCCAACTAAAACCCCATTTTTTATTTGGAAGCTTTCCCTAACCATTCTTAATTTCTGTTAATTATTTCCTATTTGTCCTCCATATAGCTTGTTCTGTGTGTGTGTGTGTGTGTGTGTGTGTGTGTGTGTGTGTGTATTTACCTGCTGTCTCCACCATTACATTGTATGCTCCTTAAAGGAAGAGGAAGTCTTTTTCCCCTTTTTATATCACCGCAGTGCCCAGCCATAGTAGATGCTTAATAAATGTTTACTGATTGATAGAAACTTCTGAAGGGCACAGTGGCAGGGCGGATGGCAAAGCCTAGAAGATCTCCACTTCACCAGAAGGACCACATGCAAGTGGTGTGACCAGCTACTGTCATTTTTAAGAACACTGCTATAGAAGTGAACTGTTCTGATAGTGTCCAAGTTAGCTTTGGGTTGTACTTCCAGATCCATCTGTCTCCTCAAGCGTTAGCCCAACTGGCATCCTCTGCCCCCTTGGTTTCCAACATGGATAAGAAATGCCATTTAGGATTTCACATTTCCAAAGTGTAAACACTCAAAGATGTCCCACCAATGCAGCTCATGCCGAGGTCCTTAGGATTAGAAGGGAGCTACTGGAGGGTTAAACTAGAAATGCAACTTTTTGAGATAAATAAATGCAGTGTCAATAGAGAGCTCTCATGTAAGACTAAGCAGATGCTAATGATATTATAACCAGCGTTTATGTCACAGCAGAAGGTTTGCAAGTATTAGTGAAAGGCATGAAAGGAGGCCAGTCTACTTGCTTGTACGGCTCCACTCTAGTTAAGAAAATTAATGGCACCATGAAACAGATGTAAAATTGCAGCATTACTTATCTGTGATGTTATTTTCAGGCTACTTGAGTGCTGCCTATTTAGCAAAATGAAAACTCTGGCTGGGATCCATGACGGCAGCTGCTTTTTTGATCAAATAGGGATCCTCGGACTTGGGAGAATCACTTCTAAGGGTCAAAATCCATGGGTCATCCAAAGTTCATGGGGACCAGCCTGAGCAAATGAGCTCTTCAGAGAAGGAGCATATAGCCTGTGTCTTACAAGCTTGACTTTTTCCCATTGTCTAAGGGCGCCATACCTTGATATGTCAGAATAATAGATGGTATTAATACAGTGTTCCTACTCTAAAGCTGATTTTCTGAAAAACTGAATTCAATTTTGCTTTATATGAAAACTGATCACGGTTCTTCCCCCGAAGTCAGTAAGTATAATGATTCCTCCATGGGATGAAGTAAAAGATACACAGAGAAGACAGACTTTTTTTAGGGGGTCTGTGGGAGAGGATAATATTCCTCGGGGTAAGCCATGACATCCACCATAGTCTGTTTCATACTTGGGTGCTCATCACGTGATATTCCTACTAATCTAAAGGCAGTCTCACTGATTCTCATTGACCTCTCTGGTTTATTTGCTGGTAAACAAGTGTTTCAGGCAACAACTCAGTGAATGCTAAGGGCATTACACAAGCCTCTCTTTGGAACTAGATCAGGATAATTTGCCTATGAAATAACAAAAGGCAGCCTGAAAGGACTTCAATGCACAGTTGGCTACTTTGTGAATGTTAAATATTGATGGACCTAAAAAGAAGCGTATTAACTAGAGGAAAGAAGATATAAATCAAAGGGACAGCTGCCAATTTGATCCTCACTAAATGCATAATTCTTAGATGTTATTTTGAAGCTTCTTGCCATGAGGCATTTATGGCTGTATTTGAGTATATGGATACTGAGTCAGGAAATTCAACTCAAAAAATCCCTTATGGCAGAAAACTATTAGTAGGATGAAAGGTCTGTTCTAAAACCAATTTCTTTTCATCACTTTGAGAAAGAGATAACATGAATAATCCTGGGCAGTTGAAGCAAGAACCAAAGGTCATCTAGACAAAGTTTCAACAATAGAGAGAAAGCCTATTTCAAATGAGCAGTCATAAGAAAATGCTCTAGTTAATGACTGTGGAATTGTAAGACAGAACATGTGTCTCCAATGCCAAGCATTAGGGCCTTGGATCTGTCATATGAGACTGAATTGATCAGACGCTGTGAAGAGACTGCAAAGACAAGGCGTCAGACCAGAGACCCCCCCCCCCCAAAGAGTTCTATCATCTCCCTAAGTAAAGCCAATGGAATAGAAATGAGAGAGGTGCCACTGGACAAAATGCCTATATCCTGAAGCAAAAATCTGTTAAAGCTAACAGCAATGCATGCTAGCCAAGGAACCAAGTTAAACTGGGTTGCTATAAATTGTATAGCTGTGACTGTTGAAAGTAGCATTGAATTAAATAAAAAATCAGAAGCCACCACCCACAGCACATACAATCTACAATTACTGTCAGAAACATTTCAAAGTTTGGGCAAAATATATCCGCAGAGGATTACAGTTAAAAATGATGCTTGGAGACTCAAGTCTTACATGAGATTTCATGACAGAAAATGGCAATACACCAAAGAATTATCAGTCAATTTCAGATCTGCCTCCCCATGCTTTTGAAATCAGTGACTCCAGCAAGAATTAATCAATACTTTCCAATCAATCATCTTGACAGAAGAGCAAAATATATGCAAGAAAATCATTTTAGCTCTTAAAGGGAGAAAAAAGTTACCTTTTTATAGTGGTTAATCCACAGAGTTTAGCAGTCTTAGAAATGCCAGCCATAAGCCCTGCTTATTTTTGAGCTTCATTAATCAAGACATTTTATGAACCAAAGCATGTCTGCTTTCTTGGTGGGAGATGGAACACGGGGATCTCCCATCTCTTCTGTAAATGGATGGTCAGAACATAAATGCCAAACAATGACTTACCAAAAAAGCAGGCCATTCATAGTATGCCATTAAGAGGAATCTCGTTTGGACTAGTACATTCTTCAAGTAGCTCAGAGGCAGATGGAGGACTTTGGAAATACAAGTCAACAGGATGACTTTTGTATAACAGAAACCTGTCATATATTAGGTATTCTAAAAACGGTCTTCAAATTAGCTACACAAGAGATTTTTTTAAAAAGCATCATATTAACAATAGCAGAAGAATGTAGAAATACACACACACACACACACACACACACACATATTTGTCTAACCTGATTCTTGTGGTGCTTTATTGTTCTCTGGTTCCTTTTTTAAAAGGGAAAGAAGGAAGGGGGAGAGAGGGAAAAAAGAAAGGAGGGTAGTAAGAAAGGGAGGGACAAAGGAAGGAAGGGAGAGATAAAAAGAAGGAAGGAATAGGGAGGGAGGGAAAGAAGAAAGGAAGATAAGAAAGGGAGGAACAAAGGAAGAGAGTAAGGAAGGGAAAGAGAGAGAGAAAGGGGGAGGGAATGAGGGAGGAAGGGATAGGAAGGAAGAAAAGAAGAAAGGGTAGAAGGGAGGGAGGGGAGGCAGAGAGGGAGAAAAGATGTGTCTCATCCCAACAGCTGGATTCATTAAAACATTGGGGACTTCCACCAACCCCAGCCACATCCCCAGCAACCTGTTCATCACTTACAGTCTAAGAGAGTTGCCTGAGGCTCAGTGAATATTAGTAACATGCCCATGGTCACAGTTAGTAAATGTCAGCGTTCATGAATAACGAGGTAAAATTTGCCTTCCTCCCCTCCTATTCTGGGTCCTTTTCTTTCCACACCCCTCCCTCGCCCATCCTCAGGCAGGGAGTTTCTCACCTACTCAGTTTCTCTTGACCCTCAAAAGAAAAAAAGCAATCAATTAAAATCCTTCAGAGCCAGGTGTTAGGGGCTTTATATACCACCTCTCTCGGCAGGCTTTATATCTGAAGTAAGGGCATGAAGAGGGAGAAATGTGGACTAAAGGAAAGGATTAGCCTTGAGATTTCTTACATCAGTTGATGAAAGTTTTTCTGTTCTAAAATCACCCCACACAGGCAAGGGTCTCTGCTTTAGACAGCTTCTGGGTGAGTAGCCTTGATTTCCACCTTTACATCCATTTACAGATTCTGTTTTGCATCCACCTTTTGATGAATTCACAAGTAGTATAAAAGGTCCATTAAGATTTCAAATCATTACCTATTGGGACCGTTGCTTTTTTTTTTTTTTTAGGGATAAGTATTATGAGTAGATGTGAAAAGGCAAAGAACAAAAAAAGCAGACACACACCAGAAAATGCAAATCTGTTTCTGTCCAAGTACCCAGTGGCTGCTTCTGAAGCTGGTGCCAACTTGAAGGCATGCCCTGGCTTTGAATGATGGAACATCCCCAGCCATGTGCAAAATCTATACTTAGCTTTTTACTTAGAAAATAAGGCAGCTGAGGTCTGCTTCAGGTTGGCAGTCTATGCAGCCAAATATGTTTCCCAAAAGGCTGAACCCTATCTGGTGGGGGTTCTCTCCACAAATAAACCCAAAATAGAAAAAACCAATCCCCAAACCAGAGCCTCAGCAGTAATTGAGTCTGAAGGACTAGAAACACAGGGACTATAAATACAGATGAATCTAAAAAGAGGTGGCAATTTGATCCTCTGAAGTTTAAAGCTGGAATGCTGAGTTATCAATACCTAAAGGACACATCTTGGAGGACAAAGAATTCTAAAATCTGTCAGTAAAGTAGGGACAAAGATTTGCTGTGAAGGTGGCAAAGTAGAAGTAATACAGATATTGATACAGGCAACATAGCTGCCTATACCTGAAACCTGGGCAAACTGATGGCACAAAAATGTGGTTGGAACTGCTTGGAGTCTTGGAGGAATGGTTTGGCAGGGGCAAAGACTAGCCATTTCTGATAACCTGAAACATACACCATGAAGAGGATTTGGTCAAAGACAGAGAAAGTAACAAGGAAGAAAAAGAGAACAGGAGGTCTAGGGGAACTGAATCTTTGACCTTAGGTTTCTTTGGATCTCATTGCCAGAGTATATGCACCCTTTGGACTGATGTGAATGGAAATACTGATAACCTGAAGGGATCACTAACAGAGAGTAATACTGAATGGACACCCTGTGTGAATATACTGACGTTTCAGGCAGAGTAAGATCTATTTCCTCTAAGACTGTAAGTCAGAGACAGGTTGTGACATAGGCATGTGTTGGTGCAGAGAGTATCCACATTTACTAATCATAGGTCCTTGATGTAGTAATGAATCCAGCTGTTGGTGGTTTGAATTCTGGTCAGGATGAGAGATACCAATGTCTCAACACTCCTCAGGTAGGTTTTTGTGATGCTTTTAAAAAATCTTTTGTGTTATCAGAGAAGAAGATTCTTAATTTCTATGATTCTTTTCTTTCTTTAAAGTCTGTTTTATTTCTGAGCCATCCCATGGCAGTTATATAGAGGGTCTTTAGTATTTAGGACATGTTCTTTGATAGAGTGGAAAAGATGTTGGATTTGGAGAGAGAGGATTTAGGTTCAAATATTGACTCTGCAATTTCTCCCTGTGTGAGCTTGGGCAAATATAACTTATTCTCTCTGGGCCTCCGTTTCCTCTTCTTCAAAAAAGAATGAAATACTAAATGACAACTATGATCTCTTGAAACTCTAAATTGTTGTTTCCCCAGTGCCTATTAAGTATAGTATCTCACAGATGGTGATGCTGTTGTTTGTACCTCACTGAAGAAGCTCGATGCCATCACACAGTGAATTGGATAATAAATATGAATTGAATTTGAGTGAGGCAGAGTTGGGTGAAGTAATGGGTGAAGTCATCAGCCTTTATTTTTCTTCCAGAGTCATCAAAGTCCATTGGCAAGACAAAAAAGTCAGGACCACTGGCAATGGATACAGTGGATGATCTTGGTGTCTTCCATGTTTGGCCAAGCTCTAGATACTCCACAGTGCCTACAGCAACTGCCTTCATGGGCATTGGAGCAAATTATTCTCATCTACACATTGTGCCAGGGTAAATTTTCACATACTTGAGTTAGACATCCCCCTAAATCACCAATGGATTGGAGGCTGTTAGTGATGGCCAACCTAGTTTAACCTGTCTGCTGAGATGCTTTCACTGAGGTGTGGTTGCTGGGCATGCTTCAGCTTCTTGGGGCCATAGGTGAGAATTGGATGAGAGGCAGACACCAAAAATGGATGAGCAGATGGTAGGAGTTTAGTAAACACTTACTGGATTGGATTAGATTGAACTGGATATTTTGTTTTCTACTGGTCATTTTAAGGATGAAGCAAATAAGAGGATGCCAAGGGTTTCCAGAAGTCAATCCAATTTCATAGCTGTCTTAAGTAAAGGCATATTCACACAGGAAGCCCTCCTTTCTATATCTGATAACACAATTTCTCAGGCTTTGATTTCTCAGTTGCAGAGGGTAAGATTTCACTTGAATTAGGATCTGAAGAAATGTACCATATTACCATAACCACAAATAATGATGGGAACAGCCCTATTTTAGAGTCAAAGCTTTGAAAATGTTGCTAGAAAAGCAAAGAATGGAACTAAGTGAATCAGGGAACTGAAAGGTATTTTTTTTAATTTTATTTTCAATTCCTAAGTATCACCTCCAAGTCAGAAGAGCAGTAAGGGTGAGGCAATCCGAGTTAGGTGACTTGCCCAAGGCCATGGAGCTAAGAAGTATCTGAGGCCAGATCTGAACCTTCCATCTCTAAGCCTGGCTCTTCATCCACCGAGCCACCTTATCACTGACCTTAGAGATCATCTTGTTCAATCCTTTCACTTTACAGATGAGGAAGTGACTACCACTTAGAGAAATGTAGTGATTTGTCTAATTATGAATGGCAGAGCTGAGACTAGAACCCAAGTTCTTGGATTCCCAGCTCCTTTCATATTTCTTCAATGGGAATTTCTCAGAAGTACGCAAAAGGAATGTAAACCCATCCAGCAATTCAAAAAATGAGATAGGTGGGCTCAAGAAGAGTAGGGATTAATTTAGGATAAAACCCCATTATCTTATTTTACTATATATATATGTATCACTGAGAAAATTCTCATCTTGAGAATCTGTATCAAAATCCTGACATACAATTTTAATTTGGCTGAAGATTCAACAGCCTGATTCACACCAGCTACTGTCTCTGAGACAAGCCCAAGATTCTTGTGAAGCTGGAAGACAAGATTACAAAAATCAAGTATAACTAGGTTAAGGGTTACTACCGGAGTTATCTTCATCTTTACGGATTTTGAGCTTCACAAGGTCCTCACACTGCTGTAAGATCTGAACTGCATCTTCCATGGAGCAGTTGTCCAGCCGGATGTTATCAATGGCCAGTAGTTTGTCTCCAAGTTCCAAGGTCCCAGTTCTGCCCAATGAAAATGTGTAAAGAATTAGTACCACTTAATTGGGTTATTGAATGTGTCATTAAATATAATACAGTATTATAGCAGATTATGAAGGAAAATAATTCTTCAATTAAAAATATTTTTTCTTTAGAGTTATTTTTTGGGTTTTTTTTACTATCTTATTCTGGAATGGCAGCCATGACATTTAGTTACATTTGAAAAATAAACTTTATTTAAATAATATATAAATTTTAAACAGGGAACTTTAATAAACAGGGAATTTGGGCACTAGACAGATTGCACTCAGTCATGCCACCTTTCCTTATTTCCCTTCAATCATTTGAATTTTCCCTTTTTTTAAACCCTTACCTTTTATTTTAGAATCAATATAGTGTATTGCTTTCAAGGCAGAAAAGTGGTAAGGGCTAAGCAAATGAGGGTTAAGCGACTTGTCTAAGGTCACAGAGCCAATAAGTGTCAGAGAAGTCCTCTTTCTACTGTAAAAAGACAGAATGGAAATGGCCACTTTCTAAATTGGCTAAGGAACGTTTTGCAGCTTTATTTCCATCCATGGTATCTCTTGCCAATCCTCATGTGTTGAAGGAAGAATTGGGGGGAGGATTTAGGAAAGTGAGATATGAAGTGGTGTCTGATGGCTTTACTAGAAAATTGTGCCTTGGAAGCCTTTGTTATTTTCAACTACTTAAATTAATCAGTAGTGTCAGATCAAGTCAGATAAAGCTTGGAAATATCTAGATAATAGGATAAGTAATTTTAAGGCACCTTTTTTTTTTTTGCTCCAAACCAAAAACCTACCCCTGATTTAGCCATGCTTCTCAACTGAGATCTTTTATGCTTAGAAGGCAGGCTTTGGCATCTGTTGTTGGGTCTTGCTGGGTATCCATGCAAACCAGAGCTTGTTTATAAGGTTTTGTTTGCCTGGGCCAGGGTAGAAAAAACCTAGCTTGTGGTTGCGCTCTTTTGCTATGCAATTATCTCTATGGGGTAGCTATCTCGAGAAGAGCCAAGCTCATCTTTGGCTATAGAAGTTTGGATGGGAAGTGACCAGACAAAGAGGGCATATATTGGCCCCACAGCAGGTGAAGAACTCATGGAAAAACTCCTTGATGGGATGAGAACTATACTATATATAGAAATCAATTACTGACAGGATTAGGGGCCAAATTATCTGTTAGCAGGAGGTATGGGTCAATGAGAAGGAAGAAGTTGGCCAATTGTCTCACCTGTGAGCCACACTGCCCCTCTTGATGTCTGAGATGACAAGGGGATCTCCTGGCTTTCTACTCGCTGGTGCTATAGAGAAGATTAAAAAAAATTACTGACATTTTAAATTTATTTTACACATACAACTATATACCTTTGACAATAAAAAAGAAAAGTACTATTTGGTTTGACAGACAGTATAATTATAAATCCAGATTATAACTCTATAGCAGTGATGGTGAATCTTTTAGAGGGGCAGGTGAGGTTCTCTGGTGCACATAGAGAGGGAGAGGGGAGCAATCCTGCTTTGCATTCCTCTGGCTTTCCTGTGATGAACTCTGGCAAACTCTGTGCTGGGGTGATAGTGGACGTGCTCATAGATAGGGCGCTTAGTGCCTCCTCTGGCATGTGTGCCATAGGATCACCACCACAGCTTTATAAGGATAGCATTCTTAACATGTTCTAGTAAATGAATATTTAGTTTTACTTATAGTAATAAATGTTTGGTCCCCACCAGCTTGTATTTGGACACACACTGGTGTTATCACCCTCATTATTCAGAGTTCCAAATAAAGCTATTTAGTCTCATATTATAATGGCTGAGTTTCAGAATTTGGTTGTTTCAGCCACTGAAATAAAATCAATGACAAAAGTAGTAATAATTTACATTTAGACACATTCACATAGAAGTCTTTATATATGATATCTCGTTAATGTGCTAAGTACCACAAGAGTTACCTCCCCCAGATACTATTAAATGAAGACCAACTCCAGCTGGACAGGGGAAGAAAAGTGATGGGGATCAGAGAAGTCTTTGGGGTGCCACATCTCAGATGGATTTCAAGAGATGAGCAATATTTAAACAAGTGAAGGTTGGGGCTGGGGTGACCTATTCTGTGCAGAAGAATTATTCTTTGTTTCCAAGAAGGTAGTCTCAGATTCAGGAAGATGTCAGTTGACAGATTGTATGGCCTTTGGGCAACTCGTTTGATATTGGAAGTTGCAAAGAAGGGGCCAGTATGATACCTAGGAATCTACCTCCCGAGACAAACACAGGAACTATATGAACACAACTACAAAACACTCTCCAACAACTAAAACTAGACTTGAGCAATTGGAAAAACATTAACTGCTCATGGATAGGACGAGCCAATATAATAAAAATGACCATCCTACCCAAACTTATTTATCTATTTAGTGCCATACCCATTGAACTACCAAAATACTTCTTCACTGATTTAGAAAAAAACATAACAAAGTTCATTTGGAAGAACAAAAGATCAAGGATATCCAGGGAAATAATGAAAAAAAAAACACATATGATGGGGGCCTTGCAGTCCCTGACCTTAAACTATATTACAAAGCAGCAGTCATCAAAACAATTTGGTACTGGCTAAGAAAGAGAAAGGAAGATCAGTGGAATAGACTGGGGGAAAGCGACCTCAGCAAGATAGTATATGACAAACCCAAAGATCCCAGCTTTTGGGACAAAAATCCACTATTCGATAAAAACTGCTGGGAAAATTGGAAGACAGTGTGGGAGAGATTAGGAATTGATCAACACCTGACACCCTACACCAAGATAAATTCAAAATGGGTAAAAGACTTAAACATAAAGAAGGAAACCATAAGTAAATTGGGTAAACACAGAATAGTATACATGTCAGACCTTTGGGAGGGGAAAGACTTTAAAACCAAGCAAGACATAGAAAGAATCACAAAACGTAAAATAAATAATTTTGACTACATCAAATTAAAAAGCTTTTGCACAAACAAAACCAATGTAACTAAAATCAGAAGGGAAACAACAAACTGGGAAAAAAAATCTTCATAGAAACCTCTGACAAAGGTTTAATTACTCAAATTTATAAAGAGCTAAAGCAACTGTACAAAAAATCAAGCCATTCTCCAATTGATAAATGGGCAAGGGACATGGATAGGCAGTTTTCAGATAAAGAAATCAAAACTATTAATAAGCACATGAAGAAGTGTTCTAAATCTCTTATAATCAGAGAGATGCAAATAAAAACAACTCTGAGGTATCACCTCACACCTAGCAGATTGGCTAACATAACAGCAAAGGAAAGTAATGAATGCTGGAGGGGATGTGGCAAAGTAGGGACATTAATTCATTGCTGGTGGAGTTGTGAATTGATCCAACCATTCTGGAGGGCAATTTGGAACTATGCCCAAAGGGCGACAAAAGAATATCTACCCTTTGATCCAGCCATAGCACTGCTGGGTCTGTACCCCAAAGAGATAATGGACAAAAAGACCTGTACAAAAATATTCATAGCTGCGCTCTTTGTGGTGGCCAAAAATTGGAAAACGAGGGGATGCCCATCAATTGGGGAATGGCTGAGCAAATTGTGGTATATGTTGGTGATGGAATACTATTGTGCTCAAAGGAAGAATGAACTGGAGGAATTTTATGGGAACTGGAACAACCTCCAGGAAGTGATGCAGAGCGAGAGGAGCAGAACCAGGAGAACATTGTACACAGAGACTAATACACTGTGGTATAATCGAACGTAATGGACTTCTCCATTAGTGGCGGTGTAATGTCCCTGAACAATTTGCAGGGATCCAGGAGAAAAAAACACTATTCATAAGCAAAGGATAAACTATGGGAGTGGAAACACCGAGGAAAAGCAACTGCCTGACTACATCGGTTGAGGGGACATGACAGAGGAGAGATTCTAAATGAACACTCTAATGCAAATACTATCAACATGGCAATGGGTTCAAATCAAGAAAACATGTAATGCCCAGTGGATTTACGCGTCGGCTATGGGGGGTGGGGGGGAGGAAAAGAAAATGATCTATGTCTTTAATGAATAATGAATGCTTGGAAATGATCAAATAAAATATATTAAAAAAAAAAAACAAAAAAAGAAGGGGCCAGTATGTGTGGTAGACAGAGTTTTACCAGGAGGTTCCCTATACCAGTGAAATCACAGGTCTAGTCCCTATCTCTAGCCCTCCTAGAAAGTACTAAAAAGATAACCCACTATAATAATGAGTTTGGAATTTAATTCCTCCTTGGAATAGTTTTGCATAATTCTTTTATGTTATGAATAACTGATTTTCCTGACTCTCATTCTTACCATATTTCAACACTGTGTATTTTTCTGAGTATAGATCATGACAAATCCAAATGTAACTCATGTATCACGACCAAGTATGTTTCGTCAGAATCTGCCAATATGTTTATAAAACATTTTGCCAAGATATATAACCACCACACAACAATCAATAGCTTTTCAAAAAAAAAAATTATGTTCCATTGATCTGGCCTCTAATCAAAACCACTAGGGAAGGAAAGCCAGTGAGGCTCGACTCTGTGACCTCTATAACCAAAGGAAGCATCCCCGGCGTGTTGGTAGAAGTTGATGCTTTCATGGATACAAACTCAATCTGGGGTGGCATCCTATTCAGTGTGTGCTGAGTTCCCTTGGCAAAATACAGGGACCCCTGTGACTCAGTACTGAAGTTCTGGTGCTTTGAGATCAGAAAGCAATCTTCTTATTGGTCTCTGGTCAGGCAGAGCTTCTACATGCCACAGTGGATACAGTACTGGGAATGGAGTCAGGAAAACCTGAGTTTAAATCTAGTTTCAGACGCTTATTAGCTGTATGACCCTGGGCAAGACATTTAACTGTTTACCTCAGTTTTGTCACCTGTCAAATGAGCTGGAGTGGAATATGGCAAACCAGTCCAGTATCTCTGCCAGGAAAACTCCAAGATGGCATCATGAAGAGTCAGATATGACTGAAGCAATGGAACTGTTAGCTTTTCTGTTTGGGACAACTAGGTAGCACAATGAATAAAGTGCCAAGCTTAAATAAAGTCAGGAAGATCCCTTTTCTTGAGTTCAAATCTGGCCTCGGACCTTAACTGGCTGCGTAACTGAGCAAATCACTTAACTCAGTTAGCCTCAGTTTCCTCATCTATCAAATGATCTGGAGAAGGAAATAGCAAACCACTCCTGTGACCCTGAACAAATCACTTAACTCAGTTAGCCTCAGTTTCCTCATCTGTCAAATGAGCTGGAGAAGGAAATGGCAAACCACTCCTGTGATACTAGACAAATTACTTAACTCAGTTTGCCTCAGTTTCCTAATCTGTCAAATGAGCTGGAGAAGGAAATGGCACACCAATCCAGTATCGCTAAGAAAACCCCAATTGGGGTGACAAAGAGTTAGATACAAATGAAAAATGACTGATCCACACAAAGAGAAAACAATCTTCCTTTGGTCCGTGCTCAGGAGGAAATGCTGACTCAGAGGACCTTAGGAAGGGAGCAACTCTGGCCTCTGTCTATTTCTTCCTTAACTAGGACAATGCCTGCCCAAAGCACTCTGGGTACACTTTGAGTTCAATTAATCTGAAAAATGTCATTTGAATGCACATTACAGTGCTGTACACGTTCACCTGAAGAAGGTGATCATTTCACTGGGGAGAGAGAGATAGGAGAAATCTACAAATAACCAGAATTAATTAGATCCACAAATAATAACAACAATTAACATTTGTTGGGTACTTTAAAGGTTTGCAAAGCACCTAACTAATAATAATACATCCTTTTATCTTCACAACCACCTTGGGAGGGAGGTGCTATTGTTATCCCCATTTTATCTGAGAGGAAACTGAGATAGATAGAAGTGTAAGTTCTTGCCCAGGGCCATCCAGCCAAGAACTATCTAAGGCCATATTTGAAGTATCTAAGGCCATATTGAAGATCTTTTCGATTCCAGGCTTGCACCACCTAGTCAGGAGAGCTACAGAGGGAGGAGTGATAAATCTTACTAGTTGAGTCTTAGGGATGACTTCATGAAAGAGCTGGTTTTGGAGAAGGAAAGATAGGATTTAAACAGGTAGAGAAGTGAAAGAAGGGAATGTTGGGTAGAGAGCAGAATCGGTGCAGAGATGGGAATGCATGGGATGTGTGGTGGGGCAGTTTGGCTTAAATATTAAAGTCAAGCAATTCAATTAAGGTGCGAGATCAAGATCAGAAAAAAGGGTAGTGCTATGTTGTAAAGGATTTTCAATGTCAGGGTAAGGAATTTGAATTTTATCCTATAAGCAGGGGGGAGATCAGGGAGCTTTTTGATCAAGGGAGGCACATAAATAGAAGTATGTCTTTTTTTTTTCTTTTCCTTAATCCTTACCTTTAGTTTTAGAATCAATATCAATGAGCAGCAAGGATTAGGCAATGGTGGTTAAGTGACTTGCCCAGGGTCACACAGCTAGGAAGTATCTGAGGCAAGATTTGAATCCAGGACTTCCCATCTCTAGATCTGGCTCTTAATCCACTGAGTCACTTAGCTGCCCTTTAGGACCATGTCATAATAATATTAATCTAGTAGCACAATTTAGAATGTGCTGGAAGAGGAAAAACCAAAAGCAAGGAAATAATTTAGATAGTGGTTGGAGCAATCTAGGTCAGAGGAAATAAGGTCCTGAGCTAATATAATAGCAGGAAGAATGGAAAAGAGAGGAAAAACTGATTGAGCATGGAATTTTCTGCATGGAGAAAACTTAATGAAAAATGACTAAAAGATAAGACCAAGCTTCTTGAATTATTTTGAGGTCACATATCCAGTTTCCTTTAGTCTGAAGTGACTTCTTTTTCCTGGAAAGTCAATCTAATTTTGTATGGCAATCCAAATGCCTCATGTGGGCACACAGGGAGAAACCAGAGTACAAAATGAGAAAGATGAGCATCAATGACTGAAAAGGGCTCAAAAGCTTCCCCATGAAATCTGAGTTCTTCCATACCACATGGGGCAGGGCTGTGGGCCTCCAGGTAGCAGAAAATGATTCACAACGTTTAGGTGATTTTAAGTTTTAGTACTTAGCACAATAGGGAAACATAAAGACGAAGTACAACAATAAACCAAAGGGGAACGTTACAAATTGCAGAGGTTTCCTCAGTTAATCCTGGTCCTATAGGCATGTTCTAGGAATTAGGCTTTAGTCTCTTTTTTCCCCTTCTATCCCCCAACCGTGCCCCTTCTTCCTCAGTTGTCCCAAGTCCACTCCTCTTTGGGTTAGAAACCAGGGCAAGCTCTAGGTTTCTAGCTAATGTTTCTAGCTAAATCATTTTATGAAATCACTAGCGGTTATCTCTTCCTTTCTTGCACCTTCTTTCCTTTACAAGAGCTCCACTCATAATTCGTACTCATGTCCTCTAGACTGGATAATCTGCTGCCAGTCATGTCTTAATGTTTCTTCCTTTTTCTCCACTCATAGAGCTGCCACTCAAACCTTCATCACTTCACACCTAGATTCCTGCAAAAGTTTTTTGGTTGAACTCCATCTCTTAAGTCAGTTCCCCCTCTAATCCATCCTCCACTCAGCTGCTAAAGTGATTTTCCTAAAAAGTAAGTCTAACAGGGGCGGCTGGGTATTGAGAACCAAGCCCAGAGATGGGAAGTCCTGGGTTCAAATGTGGCCTCAGACACTTCCTAGCTGTGTGACTCTTGGCTAATCATTTAACCCTGTTAGTCTCAGTTTTCACAGTCAAATGAGCTGAAGAAGGAAATGGCAAACCACTCAGTGTCTTTGCCAAGAAAATCCAAAATGGGGACATGAAGACTTTGACACAATTGAAAACAATTAAACAAACGGACTAAGTGCTGGGGATACAAACAAAGATCAAAAACAAAGATGGTCCCTGCCCTCGAGGAGTTTGTAAATTAGTGGGAACTTTTTAAATTATTATTATGTTTACTTTACTCAATTAACTCTGGAACCTATGAAATTCATGATACAGAAATGGAATTTCTGCTTTCCAAGGCAAGTGGCTCAAGGAGTCTAAATTTGTAGAACAATACTTTAAGGATTCAGCTTTAATTGGAGTATAACCATATAGATAAGACCAACTTGTTAACACAGAAAACACTACACTGGTCTTAAGTTCTTCAGCATCACCCTTTTTTGTAGGTCTGAATTTTTTCTCAGAAACATACGCCCACCTAAATAACTGGGTGCAGAGAGTTCTCAGCAAAATATGTTTCTTGATGGTTTGCTGAAACTTTTATCTTGTTAATGGAAAGAGAGAATCTATGACCAACTTCCCTAACCATCTAGAATAGGTCAGAGGCACACAGAGCTCAGAGTGCATACGAAGGTGTGAATTTTAAAAAGTCTCCATCTTGGTCTAGCACCCAAAATTGTGCACACCCACACTACACGGGCATGTGCTAGTCAATGACAAATCAGAAATAACTAACTGCCCACCTGGGCTGTCCTAAGCCAAGCTAGAGCCAACCATTGGATTTTGTGAGACACAGGAAGTGAGGTAGGGAACAGCCTCTGGAATTCGCTCACTTCCTGTGGGGAGAGCGAGAGGGGAGTTGGTGTTAGAGAGAGTTGGTGTGAGGAGCTTGGACAGAGAGGACGCCCGCAGACAGCTTTCCTTCAGATCGGTCACGTGAGTTAAGGACTGATTCTTTCCACCTGGGCCTTTGGGCCTAAAACTCCCTCTGCCTTGGTCAGAGGTTGAGTAGCCCCTTTCCCTTTTTCTCTTCTCTCCTTCTCTCCCTATCCTTTTCCCTACTCCCAGTGTGATTAAACCTCCATAAACTTCATTCTGGCTTGAGTGTTTCATTTTTAGGAATTTCATAAGTAAATTCCTTGGCGGCCATTGTTTAATATTACATAAATCCTGTAGCCACATTCTTAACCATTACAATATTATAATCTCTCCCAAAAGCCTAAATTTCCACCATTACAAAGGGATGTGTGGAGGAAAAACTTAAATCCGTATGTGGCTGGAAAGAGCATGAGTCAAACCAGAGTGCGCCCACTCAATATCCACCCAGTGCACTCTCTTTGTCCTGCTCTGCTATTTCACTTTCCTAAAAAAACCCAAACTCAAACCACAATGTTATAATAAATCACTTCGTATTATAGCAGTAGCATCAATAAAAGGAATGTCTGATGTTAATGTGCTATAAACACCTCATCTGGAACTTAAGAAAATTAGCCTAAAACTGCTCACCACATTCAAAATCACAGTGACTCATTTCCGAGTTAATTAGGTATGGCAGAGTGAGCAGTAAACCAAGTGTGAAATGCTTTAATGAGGTGGTTCTCAGAGACAAGAGCCTCCCCTCTGAAATACAGAAAAAGTTTCGGTAAGGGGAAAGAGTTAAATAGAACTAGGTCTGAGCACCCAGAGGATAAGAAAACTCAATACGAATGTTTGCGGCACTTTCCTGTGGCCCCAATTCTGATAGGAACTGTAACGTGACCCAGAAGTTTCCCCGTTTCCCTCTTGTCAAATTCACAAAACCCAATTGATTAGGAAATAGAAATTTTATTGAGTTACGAGAAAATCAAAGCACACAAATGCAGCTGGCTTTTCCCTCTAGAGTTTAAAGATTTATAACATTATCACCAAGCGAACATCAAATAAAGGCTTGTACACAAGGTAAATATTCTGCACACTCATTATATATTCATTGGTTGATGTCTGCTCAATATCTGTCCCTGATTCTGCTGTCTCCATTAGATGGTAAACTCCCAGAGTTTTCAATTCTCAGAGAGCATCACATGCTTTGGGTGAGCACGAAAATGAACTCTTGTCAAGTTCAAGATCCAATTCTGATTCTTCACTACCAAAAAATGGATGCTCCTCAAGAGCAAACATACATTTATAGAGACAATAATTAATCGAAGTAGAGCCAAAATGCCAAAAACTACCAAAGCGCCACCCATTTAGCAAATGAACCTATGATCTCTGCTCTCTATCCTGCTTTAGATGGATACACTTCAGTGCTATACTCTACCCAGAATCCTCTTCTATTTCAACACTAGAAAAGATTCAGGATTTTATCAGTGTGTCTGTTTCTTGGGTGCGAGAGAAAAATCATCCTCTAATTCAACATGACAAAAAAATTGGAATTTCATCAGCTAGTATGTTGCTTGGGCAGAGAAAAATAATCGTTTCCAGGTCTTAACAGAAAATACTTCAAGACTATTTGCTGTTCCCTTTCTTCCCCTACCCCTCCCTTCAGTTATCACCTGGTGGGTGACCAGCCTTCTGGAGATAAGTCTGCACAGATCACTATGCTTGTTCTTGGACAACAAACACTGACTTGCTGGGTCCACACTTGAAATGTTTCCATCCTGAGGGGCTCTACTGGAGATGATAGTCCATTAGCAGAGTTGTTGAGGTCCCAGAGTCCTCTTCAACACCATAAATGAAGTATTGGTATAATTATTTTAGTAGAGGCAGAATTACCTTCCTGCTGGTTAAAAGGAATGAAGAGGCTCCTAAAAAATGTCAATTCTTTTCCATCAATAGCCCATGCTAGCTATTTGGGAAAAGGGATAATACTACACTCTCCTCTGCGCCATTGCCTAGCAGAATGATGGTCTTCGAAAAGAAAGTGATGAGGCTAAGGTGGTGGCTGAGGGGATCGATAGGATGGGGCTTTCTTGATTCTAAACTGTCTTGTTTCTTAAGAAGGGGCATTGCCCTCAATGACTATCAAATCTGGCTTAAAGTGCAGAAGGTACCATTTTGTCTCTAAACCACAGGGCAGGTTACAGAGAAAGGAAAAGTCATTACATATGGGAGCTGACCAGAAATTGTGATTATGTCAGAGAGAAAATGCACAGAGGATTTCTGTTCTTTTTCTCATATTCTCCTTCCTAAAGGAGCCTAGAAGTAGCACTGTTCTCTCTTTGGACTCCTCCCTTCCTGAAGGATGGAATAGTTTCTAGGTGTAGTTCTATCCTGTTTGCTGTGATTTCCTGTTGGGCTAAACACCCCTCCCCAAAATAAGGTGATTTTTGCTGTCTCTGCCAGGACATTGGTGGAACGGGGCATCCCCTTGCTCTCTCTCACTCTCTGTCTCTCTCTCCACACTCATATATATATACTCATATATACATATATATATATATATATATATATATATATATACACACACAAAGATTTAGATTGACATAGAAAGATACAGGTGTTTTTTTTTCCCTTTTCTTCCCACTTTCATTTTCTTTTCATTCCTGCATCCGAGATTTTAAGCTAAAAGGCCACATGACTCTTTTTCAAATGAGTCAAAGTATCCCCAACTTGAATCCTAAAAAATAACACTGATTTTTAAAAAATGTATTATTTCATTTCCATGCATGCTGTTGTACGCATTTTTAGAGTTATAATTAAGCATTAGAGTCTCAATTTTAAAAGTCATTTTTTAAACCTGTTTTAGAATCATATTGATTCCAAGGCAGAAGAGTGGAAAGGGCTAGGCAATTGGGGTTAAGTGACTTACCCGGGGTCATTCAGTTAGGATATATATGAGACCAGAAAATGAACCCAGGACCTCCCATCTCCTGGCCTGGCTTTCTATCCACTGAGCTACCTGGCTGCCCCTAAAGAAATCATTCTTGACCATCATATCAAGAAACATTTATTAAATACTGTCTATACATCAGGAACTATACTAAGCATAGAAATGAAATTTCTTTCCATCTATGTATCTATCTAACCACTTACCTACCTATCAACTTTTCTCTCTCTCTCTCTCTCTCTCTCTCTCTCTCTCTCTCTCTCTCTCTCTCTCTCTCTCTCTCTCTGTCTCTCTGTCTCTCTCTGTCTCTGTCTCTCTCTCTGTCTCTCTCTGTCTCTCTCTGCCTCTCTCTGTCTCTCTCTGTTTCTCCGTCTCTGTCTCTGTCTCTCTCTCTCTCTGTCTGTCTGTCTCTCTCTCTGTGTCTATCTGTCTCCATCTGTCTGTCCGTCTCTCCTCCCCTGGCCCCATCATTCTCAAGAAAACTATAGTCCAATGGAGGAGACAGCATTTAAACAACCACATACAATCATGATGTACACAGAAAACACTGTAGAAAATCGAAGGCATTGAGGGAGACCGGGAAAGGCTTTTTGGCAAAGATAGACTTTTATCTGGGATTTGAAGAAAGCCATGGAAGCCAGAAGCTAGAGACGAGGAGGGAGATGATCTCAGTCCTGGGGGACAGTCAGAGGGAATAGTCAGAAGATGGAATGGGTCCTATAAGGAAGAGCAGGGGTCAGAGTCCTCGAATCCCAGAGATGGCATTGGAAGACCATTGACTAGCAAGTCCTTATTAACATCTCCAACCCCTACAATCAACCAGTGGAAAGTTGTGTCTAATGTTCTACTCATCATTTGCTAAATGATGCCAATAGCTGCTGGCTGGGAAGGGAACTCAAATGAGCTGTCAAACCATTCCTGGGGCAATGTTCATAATGCCATGCTTATGCTTAAAGCAACATTACCAGCATTATTTTATGAATAGCAATATTACAGTATCTTGACTGGGACTATCGTGAACAAGATTCCAACTGGTGCTTGCAGACGGATCTCCCACTACTTCTGTTCACTTGCCCCCAGCTCCAAGTCTTCATCTCCTGAACACAACTCCTTCTTCTGGCCCCTCAGCCTGGCTCTCTCTGTCTACGGTGTTCCTTCCTCCATATCTGCCTATTGAAATCCTGCCTGGAGGACCAATGGCTAGGGAAAACAGTCAAACTGGTGGCAGGAGCATTGCATTTGTACAGCAAGGTTGGCATGGGAGGCAGGAGTAGCATGGCAGCCAGGAGACTCCACAGGAAGAAAGAACAATGATTGCTGATTGTAATTAGGCAGATTTGGTGCTTCTGTCTGTTTGTGGGATGAGGGTCAGAGGCAGGAATTTCACCATGGCTGAGGTGATATTTTGCCTTTCCTTGCTGGGGCCAAAGCCTCCAAATCACTTCCTAACAGTCTCCTCCTTGGCCATTACCCTCAACTTTCCCCCACTGATACCATGACTAGCTCTGGCTCCCCTGGATCCCAGCATTTGCTGACACCCATGCCCTCAGGCACTTCTTAGCCACCCTTCACTTTACCCTACCACACTTCCTTAACTCCTTTCCAGAATTCTTTTATGTGCTCTCTTCTTCCATTAGGATATGAGGTTTTTGAGAACAGGGACCACTGTGCTTCCTTATATTCACATCCCCCCCTCGGTGCATAGTCATAAATGCTTTGTGGATTTTATCTAATCTATCAGTCTAGCAAATCTATTTTACTATCAATCTAATCTCTATATGTATCGAACATATTCTATTTTATGTCTCATCTCTTCTAGCTAACCACTGGATCACTGATTTATCTAATTTACCCTTCCTATCAAATCTCTAATTTGATTTTTACCACTTAATCTCTATTTAATCCATTTTCTGACCTTTAGCTCTAATCCATTCCATCTAATTTCTAAGATACAACCTCCATCTAATTTATCCTAATATCTATTCTATCTAATCTAACCTATTCAGCTATTTTTCATCTAATCTCTAATCTATCCAATCTAATCTGTATCAAATATTATTTCTTTTCCCTACCTATATCTATCCCTCCATCCTTCCAGCCATCCCTCCATCCCTCCCTCCATCCGTCCGTCCATCCAATCTAGTTATCTAGCTGTCTTCTAACCTATTTAAGCCAGGCTTTGCTCTTGGGAAGTTCAGCATAAAATTTTCATTCCATTTGCTTGTCTCCAACTGTAGTTAATATTATATTCCTTAGGTGGAAGAGTATATTCAGCTCTTGGATTATTTTCCACAATGAGAACTTTCCTTTATTTCTGAAGCTCACTATGCTCACACTCTGATGCGGTCTAGTCATTTGTTCTTGATGGGATTACTGCTTAAGCAGAGCTGTGTCCTAACAACCACAAGGGTGTTTTTTCATTTGGTTTTCATGGCCGAATTCTTACTGTCCTCATCATAGACTTTGTCATTGAAAGCCTAGAGGATCAGATTCTATAGAGATATGGAATCCTCAGAATTGTTTTATTAAGGTGGCATCTGTAAAGACTTGGTGGATGGAGAACTAGGCTTAGAACCCAGGAGTTCCTGAATTCAAATCTAGCCTCAGGAATTCCCCAGCTATGTAACCTGGGCAGGTCATCTGGCCCCCATTGCTTGGCCCATACCACTCTTCTGCCTTAGAAACAATGCACAGTATTGATTCTAAGAAGGAAGGTAAGCATTTTTTAAAAAAGAAGAAAGAGTGGTTTATTAGAAAAGAGATATGTGTTCACAATCTGAAGGAATGAGAACATTCAAGAAGTTTAGAATGCTTTTTTCCTCATTTCTGTCCAAGAAAATGCTATCTCTGTGAGGGGCATAGCATTGGATAGAAGTTGGAAAAGATGGAAAATTGGATGAGATGGAAATCTAAAAGCAAACAAATCTGGGGCCAATGCAATTTTTACTACTTAGCCAGAATTTGTAAGCTTGATGATTTTTTAACCCTTAATTGTCTTAAAATCAATACTGTGTATTGATTGCTTCCAAGGCAGAAGAGCTATAAGGGCTAAGCAATGAGGTTACATAGTCAGGAAGCACCCGAGGCCATATTTGAACCTAAGACCTCCTGCCTCTAGGCCTGGCTCTCAATCCATTGGGCCACATAACAGCCCCTGGCCTGATGATTTTGAAAAGCTATTTATAAGGGTGTATTGAACAATCACTACCTGGAATTAATCTACAGCCTTCCAACACAGAAAACTGTTGGCAATTTTCAGTAAGAAAGACTTGCAACACCAGTAAGCCCTTGGAAACTAAGACGATTCCTTTCCTTGCTATGATGAGTGTAAGAGAGAAGTTAGAAAAGGAGAGAAAAAATCAGATCCAGCAATGCAAAGGAACAGCCCAAGCAGGGGAAGGGCAAGGAAGACTCAAGATTCCAGGAAGGAATAGAGGAGCTGAGAGGGTTCAAAACTGCCGGATTACTTCTGGTCAGCTCTCTGCTGGAGTGGACTGTCTGAGAGGAGGACCTCTGAAGTGGAGGATCCCTCTGGACATTGATTACCTTCCGGTGAACCTCTAAATCTCTCTGGTTCAAGCTGAAGACAAAAGTAGACTGGGACTTTATAGGAAGCTGTCTACTTCAACTTATTATTATCTGCTTAGGAGGAAGGACAAACCAGCAATTGACCTAAAAGGAGGATTAGGCTGATAGCCTGAACCCCTCAAGATCTTTTGGGGGGGAGGTCAGTTGCAAATCTATAGGGATTTCTGTTTCCCACTTTCCTCACCCACCACCCTCACTCTCCGTGCCTTGTGTGTCCTTAAAATTCAAGTGTTACCATTTAGATCAGGTCTGCTTGCTTACTGACACCAAAGAAGGGGACTGAAGATTTGAGGAGAACCATACCTTTCCCTAAGGAGGAGAACTAGCTCAAAGCCAGGACTGAGGATTGAACTCAGGTCTCAAAGGGGAAAAGTGGCACTTGGGATATTGGAAGGATCCAGAGGCAGGAAATTTACCCTGCCTCTCAACAACAGCTAAAATCAAGAAGGGAGGCTGTGGGTCATTTCTCTAAAACCGTTTCCTCTAGTCCTTAACCTCCACCTCCTAAACCCAATCACTGAGGGGACATATTCTGTCCCTCTGGAAGACAAATTGTGCTATATTCCCCAAAGGAAAGAGAGGGGGAAGATTGATCTCTTCCCTCTCTCCATTTCTTCAGCTCTTTCACCCCCTCTCTCTAGTTCAGCCCACGCGCGTGTGTGTGTCTGTGTCTGTGTGAGAGAGAGAGAGAGACAGACAGACAGAGAGACAGAGACACAGAGAGAGATATGGAGAGAGAGAGAGAGAAAAGGAGAGAGGGAGGAAGGGAGAGAGAGAGGGAAGGTGGGAGAGAGAGAGATATGGAGAGAGAGAGAGAGAGAGAGAGAGAGAGAGAGAGAGAGAGAGAGAGAGAGAGAGAGAGAGAGAGAGAGAGAGAGAGAGAGAGAGAGCGCTCTTTTCTGGTCATACATTACATCAAGCAAGCCAAAAGAATTGTGTTTACTTACAGCTTATAGTTATTCCAAGCTCCACACTGTGCTTCTTGGGCAGCTTCACATGAAATGTTCCACTACTTGGAATTACAGACTCTGTAATGAGAAACACAGTTGATTTATGATATTTACAGGACACCAGGAAGGATACTGAGCAAATGAATCAGGAATACTTGCATCATGGTGGCCAATCATAAAATGTGGGAATGATGGGAGAAAGGGCTAACTTCCGTGAAATATACTCTAGCTCTAAAATGTTCGTGACATACATATTTTATGGGACGATGAATGTCTAGCAATAATATTCCAGTTGGCTCATTTCTCCCTTTCTATTCTACTTTGCCAAATCCTACACATACTTTGAAGCCCAAATTAAATATCACCTTCTCTGTGGGGTCTTACTAGATAATTTGGGTTCTTGAATTTATAAATTCAAATGATCAATTTTAAAATAAAATCTTCCATGTCATTGAAATGTAGGATCTACTTACATCATCCATAGTAATAAAAATAAAAAATGACATAAACTTCCTCTTACTGTCAGATAGGTGGAACAGTGGATAGAGTGCTGGACTCAAGAGATTTGTTGTTGTTCAGTCATATCTGACTCTTCATGACTCTGGGATTTCCTGGTAACAACACTAGAGTTGTTTGCCATTTCCATCTTCAGTTCATTTTACAGATGAGGAAACTGAGGCAAAGAAGGTTAAGTGACTTATTCAGGGTCACTCAGTTAATAAGTGTTTGAGGCCAGATTTGAACTCAGGAAGATGAATCTTCCTGATTCTAGTCCTGCAGCATTATCCACTATGCCCCTGTCATATAATAGATACTAAATAACAGTTAATAGCTACATACATTTGTCACAACAGAGTCAATAAAAACAATAGTGAAGAAAGTAGTATTCTCCCTCTGGATTCCTAGAGTTGCCTTTTTTTTTATCATCCCCATAATTCCTCTGACAAAACTTGCTGCCGTCCCTCTTTTTCCCCCAGCTATTACTTGTCAACCCTCTAATTTGTTAAATTTCATGACCAATAAGTTTGGGCAAGCATTGTTGACAGTGAAGAGTAAATAGTTCTGTGTCATCTGTAAATTTTATTCTATAAGGAGAAATAAAACTCATTTATTTATTAATCAGGTTGTCTTGAGGAAAAGAAAGCTACTTGGAGAATGAAAAAAGAAATGCCAAAATCCCTTGAACAAAATGTGAAGCATTAAAGAAATTTAAAATCTTTTTGTTGGTCTTTTTCATAATCAGCACTATGAGGGAATTCAGGCTCCCATTGTCAAAGAAAGATGCTTTTCTAGAGGCAAATGATGGAAAGGAGAGAACTGCGATGGAAAGAAACTGGTCATAGTAAATAACTGAGGACCCAAGCAATTTTTATTACTCAAATAGAATTTGTGAGGACATGATTTTCCTTGAGAAAATTTATACTGAAATCTTGTTTTAAAATCACATTCAATTCTTCCCTTAAAACAAACAAAAAAATTAAAACTGAAAAACAATTCAGTGAAACCAGCCAACAACATATTGTCATTCCAGGCTGATAATATGTGCAATATCCCATCCCTTGGTTTCTTTTAAAAAATAAGAGGAGGTATGCTTTAAAAAAACAAAAAAACCTTTTCTCCAGGTCCAAGGACCTAGTGATTTTCAAAAGCTTTTTATAAATCTGTATTGAGCCATAACAAAGCTCATATACTTCTGTCTCCTATATCTAAGCAGCTATCGTATTGGCCACAGACAGCCAAAATTCCACTTGAAGAATCTACCAACTCAATAAAGAATATTTATAGAGAATTATAAAAAATTCAAGGCTACATGAAATGTTGTGTTTGCGGGCAATATCTATTTCCTTTTAGCCCACAAGATAGAAATCGGTCATTAAGTTTATTATAGGTTAATTAATTCTGCAATTCACTGGGAATGGTGTACAGATCTAGATTTAGATTTAACAACCATTTAAATAGTACCTACTATGTGCTAATCATTTCATACATGTTATTTTATTCCCCCACAACAATCTTGTTCTTATCTCTGTTTTATAAATGAGGAAACCAAGACAGAGGTCAAGTGCCTTGCTTATCGTCGCACTCTTTGAGGCTATAATTGAATTCAGTTCTTCCTAACCACAAGTCAGTGTTCTACCCATTGTTCCTCAATGCCTCTGTACAAGAAAGATCACTGGAATTGGAACATTTGAGTTTGAATTTTTGAATTTTGACTCTCTGTGATTTGAACAGGTCACACAAGTCCAGGTTTTATAAGTGCAGGAAGTACATTAACTCCTTGGACTCTCATCACAAGCATTCATGGGTGTAACCTAATATTTTCCAAACTTTATCATTTTTGAATTCAATTTTCATTGGTTACTACAATCAAATAGAAGGGATGGATGGTGATTTCAACAACTGTTGTACAACAACTGTAGTCTTCTACAAAAGCCCAGTTCTTTTAAGACTAAAATAATTTTTTTGGAGGCAGATAGGATTAAATGATTTGTCCAGGGTCACACAGATTTGAACTCAAGTCTTCATGACATCAGGTCCAGATCTCTATCCACTGTTCCACCTAGTTGCCCAAACAAAAAGCTATTAAAAATGCTTGAAGAGTAGAATAATGTGATCAGACCTGTGCATTAGAAAATCTATTCTGGCAGGTTGGGAAAGTTAGATTGGAGGCAGAGAGATTATTCTTGAAATTCTTCCAGGCAAGAGGTGATGAGAGCTTGGACTAACTAGAGTGATAGCCATGTAAGTGTAGAGACAGGAAAAAATAATGTGAATATTTAAAAAATAAAATAAAAATAAATAAAAGATTAGCAAAATTTAAAAATAGGGTGCACATTGCAGAGGCAGGATCAATAGACTTTGGGAATTGATTGCATATGCAGTTGAAAGAGAAGAAAGTGTCAAAGATGACTTGAATATTTTGAGATTGGAAGAATGATGTTGCCATCAACATACTCTATATAGGAAGGAAGGACAGAAGGATGGAAGGAAGGAAGGTAGGATGAAGGAAGGAAGGAAGGAAGGAAGGAAGGAAAGAAAGAAAGAAGGAAGGAAGGAAGGGAGGGAGGGAGGGAGGGAGAGAAGGAGGGAGAGAGGGAGAAAGGGAGGAAGGAAGGAAGGAAGGAAGGAAGGAAGGAAGGAAGGAAGGAAGGAAGGAAGGAAGGAAGGAAGGAAGGTAGGAAGGAAGGAAGGAAGGAAGGAAGGAAGGAAGGAAGGAAGGAAGGAAGGAAGGAAGGAAGGAGGCAGGGAGAGAAAAAAAGAGGGAGTAAGGAAAGATCCAATGCTATGTGAGAATGGCTCTCAAGGGAGAAATTTGGGGTCACCACACTGAAGCCAAGAGAGTAGATGAAGTCACTAAAGGAGAGAGTATTGAAAACATAAAAAGGTATGATAAAAATAAGGTAAGACTAGGAATAGTAGAACAGGAAGAGAGGAGAGCAAAGGAGGGTAGAAGTGAGTCTCAGTACAGGTCCCTAGGCTTGCAGAAAACCTAGAACTTAGCATGGACCCTAGCACACAGTAGGTACATAATAAATGTTTTCTTGATTATACTGCTGTATCACATCTGGGTTCTCATTCAGGAAAATGGTGTGTGTGCGTGTGTGCGTGTGTGTGTGTGTGTGTGTGTGTGTGTATTAACAAAACAGAAGTGAAATAGATGTGACTAGGAATGATCCTTAAACGAATCCATTATGTGAAGTATATTGAATTAAGGTAACTAGAAATTCTAGACTATACATAAGTGACATTGTTTTTAAAACCCTGGCTCTTTCTGTGAAAAATAGACTCGAATACAGGACTACAATCCCCATGAGCCTTTGCTCCACTTCCCCAGAATGCCTTGTAATCTCACCGGGGCCGAGATCGAGAAGATATTTAAGCAAAGGCTTTTGAAGGGCTCGGCCCTTTTTTGGACTTCCGTTTTTGGAGCAGAGGCGTCTCTTCCATGATGTGAGGTTATTTTGTCTAGGCCTCTGGCCTAGGCACATGTTTCTTACTTGTATATTCTTAATCTTTAACCTTTAATAAACCTCTAAAAAATATATATTCCTTGCAGAGAGAAACTAATTTCTACCTGCCTCAGTCTCCCCATCTCCCCTAAATTTTAATCTTTACATTTCTTAATAATAACCTTAAGGATTAGGCAAATGGAGTTAAGTGACTTGCCCAGAGTCACACAGCTAGGAAGTGTCTGAGACCTAATTTGAACTCAGATCCTCCTCACTCCAGGCCTGACTCTCTATCCACTGAGCCACCTAGATGCCCCTTGTAAGATCTTTAAAACATACTGCCCTCTATATATTGGTATCTGCTTGAAAGGTACCGATTTAAAATAACCATTGTCAATGTTTAGGAATGGTGAGTTTGTGAAAACTCCAAAATTAACCATAGTAATAACTTAGGGTGATATTTTCAATTGCTGGAAAACAACCCTTAATTTGTGCAGTCCAGAGTCCATAGCTGTGAACAAAGATCAACACATTGATAGCTTTGTGGAAGCTCTGGCTGTAACGGTCTCTTTTAATGTAACAGCCATAGAATTACATATGGCGGCTCTTAGAGAAATGTATCCACAAGCTGCAGCAGAGCAACATTTTACATGAGAGCTTTGAAAGAATCAGACATAGATGGGGGAAAACGCTCCAATATGTTAATATGGCCTTTAGTTCTTTGGGATAATGAAGTAAATTAAGCAAATCAAATTTGCAAACAAATGATGTTTATTTGCTTAGCATTCCTGTGACTATTCATTATGTGTTTTCTCTCCACCCTCTCCCATTTTTCCTTTTGTTGGCATGTGTAATTAAATGCACATTTGTGTAAATAAAGCCTTCTTTTCCCTCCTCCTTTTATCCAATTAGCTGGTTTCCACTCCTTAGCACAGTATGAGGACTGAGCAAAATCATGACTCATCACCCTAGAAGAATGTATGAGATTAGAGAGACTGCCATCACTGAATAAAAGAAATTAATGGGATAAGGAAGATGTGTCAGATACTCTTCCTACTCCCCCTCCTTCAATGCTTTGGAACATGTGCTAACTACTATAGGGATGAAATGTGCTAGTCTGGAAGGACCTTTCATGTGAACTAGTTTTTCAAATAACGTTAGAGATTTCTAAGACCAATAAGGTTAATGTACATT